>NW_026635917.1:0-2100 GCF_028554395.1 Pezoporus wallicus | reverse complement strand
CCTATTGACCATCCTCACACAGAAAAAGGCCAATGCCAATTCAGCAATTCCTTCTTTGCCCATGGAATTCCATGTTTTCCCATGTAGCCATGGCCTGACCACGATTCTCTGGGCCCAGCCCTTCAGTCATTTTGCAGTTCACCTCACTGGGCCCTTGCACAACCCTGACTTTCTCTAGAAACATGTAATGGTAGACAGTGACAAAGGCTTCCTTCAAGTACAGCTCAACAACAGACACTGCTCGGCCTCTCTCCAACACCCAGTGGCTTCAACCAAGAAGACACAGAGGTCGGTCAAGCACAATTTCAACTCCCAAAAACCACATCAAAAACCACAGCCCGTCACCTTGACCTTGTGGGACATGGCACTGCTTTCCAGGAAGGTTTCTTATCTACCTTCATGCCGGTCCTGTACTGGGGAGCCCAAAACTGGACACAGAACTCCAGGTGATGCCTCATCAGGGACCAGAAGAATATCCATTCCTCCCCTTGCTGCAAGGACCATGAGTATCCCATGCAGGGTGCCAGGATCACCACCCTCCTTGCTATGCAGTCCTTCCCTGATCCAGGTGCGGGGTTGGTGTTGCACTGACCACGTGGCTACTTGGTCCCCATTCCAAACACACCAGCGCTCCCAGGCCATGGTCTCACCTTGCTATAGGGTCCACAAATGATGCCCTGGATGTTCTGCAGCCACCAGCCCCTCTTCACTGCACGACCCAATAGTAACCCACACAGGGGATCTCCCGACCAATGTCCTCCCTGATGCAGGATCTCTGGACCACCTCTGCAGGGGACCCCAAGCTACCACCCTTCTGCTCTGAGGTCACAAAGAAAGTCCCCGCTCTGAGGTCACAGTGCTCCCCACCTTGGTCCAGCAAGGCCCTGCAGGGGGCACTGGGACAAGTGCAGGACCAAGCCTGTGACCCAGCCCTGCTCTGAAGATGGGGCTCTCTGTGGTGTTGACCTTGGCAGGGCACCAAGTGCTCTCTGAGCTGCTCTATCACTCCTTTTCCTTAACTGGATGAGATGCGGAGAATACAAAGAAAGCCTCCTGAGTCGAAATAAGGACATGGAGATCACTCATAGGTTTTCGATGGCGACAAAACAGACCTGACTCAGGGAAATTAATTTAAATTATCAAAATCAAAAGCCAGAGTAGAATTCTGAGAAATAAAAAAAATCTGAAAACAACTTCCCCCTATCCCTCCCTACCTTAGGTTCGATTTCTCTCCTGAAGTACATATTCCCTTGCCCAAAATAGCACAAAGGGATGAGGAATTGGGGATTGTGATCAGTTGAACACACATTTTCACTTCTCCTCGTTCCTTCTCACACTCTTTTCCTGCTCCGATCTCGGATCTCTTCACTGGGAGTGGTCCTCCATGAACATATGCAACACAGATAATCCCAATAGGCTCTACCAGACATGGGGGAAGTTTCAGGCCTCTTCTCATAAAGCCACACTGCCAGCCTTATGCCTACAAAAAGCTTTCCACAGAAGCACACTGCTCTAAGGGACAATCTTAGAACAAACAGGGCAGCGAAACACCCACAGAGCTCACCCCACAGGAAAGGACAGGCCTACAGACAGGCTTAGAGACCTCGCAGCAAGATGGGGAGGGACCGAATGTGATGGAAGGAGCAGACCGACACGGCCAGCACATCTCCAAAGCTCACACCAGCCTGACAGGGCTGCCACGACTTGGGGCCCCTCATCACAACGCATCCGCAAACCACACCACACGAATGGCAAGAGATGACATCACTGATGTCTCCCACCTATCCAAAGCTCAGTTTCCATGTTTTGCACAATCTGACACACACCATCAACACCAAGCTTTTGACCTGTCAAACTCCCACTAGAAAGCTGCCGCCAGGACCAGAAGGACACGTCCTCAAGAGGACGACATGAAATTGCAGAATTCTTGGAAGGAAAACAAAACCAACACTAATTGCCTGCGAGGATCTGACATACACCAGCTGCTTGCACAAACATGCTGCCATGCCCAGACTGTCTCAGCCCCCTCAGGCATTGCAGGACCAGCATAAAAGCCAGCCCAGCGCCTCTGTCCCTCACTCTCCTCTGCTGACGCCTTCT
>NW_026635916.1:0-20459 GCF_028554395.1 Pezoporus wallicus | reverse complement strand
GCCTCTTCTTCAGACAGTGACCTTTGCACAGGTGCCACCCGCTTTGCAGTCACTCCTCCCATTCCCAACTAAAAGTCCAGTTGAATTAAACATATACAGAGCCCTAATCTGGCTGTCCTGCACCGCAGTGAGTATAGCGCAAATGTTTGGCCTCTGCTCCCACATCCAAAGATCCTGTACAGCAAAGTGGCACTGGACTTCTTCTGCAGACCGTGAGCTTTACAACGGTGCCACCCGCATTGCTTTCACTCCTCGCTCTCCCACCTCAAAGTGCATTTGAATCCAACATCCAGGCCTTCAGCTCTCTGTTGCCATGCAGCAGTGTGAATAGAGGATAAATGTTCGGTCTCTGTTCCCACAGCTGAAAAGCCAGGACAGAAAGCTGGTGCTGTGCCACTTCTGCAGACAGTGAACTTGGCAAAGGTGCACCCGCATTGCTGTCACTCCTCTCTCTCCACCTCAAAGTCCATTTGAATCCAACCTCTGCGGCACCAGCTCTCGGCTGTCCTGCACAGAGTGAGTAGAGCACAAATATTTGGCTTCTGCTCCCAGAGCAGAAGAGTCAGGACAGAAAGAGAGCTCTGGGCCTCTTTTGCAGAGAGAGAGCTTTGCAAAGGTACCATTGGCATTGCTGTCACTCTTCACTTTCCCACCTAAAAGTCCATTCGAATGCCACATTTGCAACACCCGCTCTTAGCGGTCCTGCAGCCGAGTTCGTATGACACAAGTGTTGGGCCTTTGCCCCCACAGCCAGATAGCCTGGAGATAAAGCTGGGGCTGGGCATCTTCTGCAAGCAGTGAGGTTTGCAACGGTGACATCCACATTGCTGTCCGAGTTCGCTTTCACACCTAAAATTCCAATTGTATTCAACTTCTCTGGAAGATGTTTGGCCTCTGCTCCCACAGCTGAAGAGCCAGGACAGAAAGCTTGTGCCGGGCCTCTTCTGCAGACAGTAAGCTTTGCAACAGTGACACCCGCATTGCTTTCACTCCTCACTTTCACACCATCTAACATCTATGGCGCCTACTCCCAGCTGTCCTGCAGGAGACTGAGTATAGCTCGAATGTTTGGCCTCTGTTCCACAGCCGATGAGCCAGGATAGCAAGGTGGTGCTGGGCCTCTTCTGCAGAGGGTGAGCTTTGCAACAGTGCCAACCGCATTAACGAACCTTCTCCCTTTCCCACCTAAAAGTCCATTGGAGTTAAAGATCTACAGTGTCCTCTCCAGGCAATCCTGAAGCAAAGTGAGTAGAGCACAAACGTTTGCTCTCTGCTCCCACAGCCTAAGAGACAGGACAGAAAACTGGTGATGGGCCTCTTCTGCAGACAGCGAGCTTTGAACCATGCTACGCGAGTTGCTTTCCCTCCTTGTTTTCCCATTTAAAATGCAATTGTGTGCAACTTCTCTGGTGACCTCTCCTGGCTGTCCTGCAGCAGAGTGAGTAGACAACGAATGTTTGGCCTCTGCTCCCACAGCCAAACAGCCAAGACAGTAAGGTGGTGCTGGACCTCTTCTGCAGACAGTGGGCTTTGCAAGGGTGCCAATCACATTGCTGAACCTCCTCGCTTTCCCACGTAAAAGTCCCTTTGAATCCAACCTCTGCAGCGCCCGCTCTCGACTGTCATGCAGCTGATAGAGTAGCTCATGAATGTTTGTCCTTTGCTGCCACACCTGAAGAGCCAGGACAGAAATTTGGTTCTGGGTCTCTTCTGCAGACAGTGAGCTTTGGAAAAGTGCCACACGCACTGCTGTCGCTCCTCGCTTTCCCCCATAAAAGTCCAATTGTGTGCAATTTCCCTGTTACCCTCTCCTGGCTCTCTTCCATCAGAGTGATTAGAGCACAAATGTTTGGCCTCTGCTCCCACAGCCAAAGAACCAGGACAGAAAGTTGGTTCTAGGCCAAAAAAAGTCCAATTGCGTGCAAATTCTCTGGGGCCCTCTCCAAGCCTTACTGGAGCAGAGAGAGTAGAGCACAAACGTTTGGACTGTGCTCCCACAGGCCAATAGACAGGACAGAAATCTGGTGCTGGGCCTTTTCTGCCAACAGTGAGCTTTGCAACGGTGGCACCCGCATTGCTGTCACTACTCCATTTCCCACCTAAAAGTCCATTTCAATCCAACATTTGTGGCTGTCCATCAGTAGAGTGACTAGAGCACGAATGTTTGGCCTCTGCTCCCACAGGCAAAGAGCGAGGACAGAAATCTGGTGCTGGGCCTCTTCTGTAGACAGTAGACAGTACGCTTTGCAGTGGGGCCACCCGAATTGGTGTCGCTCCTCTGTGATCCAAGTAAAAGACCATTTAAATCCAACCTCTGCGGCGCCCACTCACGACAGTCCTGCAGCCGAGTGAGTAGGTCATGAATTCTTGGCCTCTGCTGCGACAGCTAAATAGCCAGGACAGAAAGCTGGTCCTGCTCCTCTTCTGCAGATAATGAGCTTTGTACCCATGCCACTTAGATTGCTGTTGCTCCTCACTTTCACACCTAAAAGTCCAGTTGTGTGCAACTTTTCTGGTGCTGGCTTCTGGCCATCCTGCAACAGAGTGAGTAGAGCACGAAAGTTTTGCCTCTGCTCCCACAGCCAAAGAGCCAGGAAATGAAGTGGGTGCTGAGCCTCTTCTGCAGACATTGAGACTTGCAATGGTGCCACACGCATTGCTCTTTTTTCCCTCCTAAAGTCCATTTAAATCCAAAACCTGCAGCACTCTCACTTGGCTGTCCTTCAGCAGAGTGAGTAGAACATGCATTTTTGGCCTCTGCTCCCACAGCCGAAGAGACAGGACAGAAAGATGGTGCTGGGCATCTTCTGCTGGCAGTGAGATTTTCAACGACACCTGCATTACTGTAGTTCCCCGCTTTCCCACCTAAAAGTCCATTTGAATCCAACCTCTGCTGCACCCACTCTCACCTGTCCTTTAGCAGAGTGAGTGGAGCACGAATGCTTGGCCTCCGCTTCCACAGCCGAAGAGCCAGGACAGAAAGCTGGCACTGGTCGTCTTCTGCAGAGAGAATTGCAACGTTTCCACCCGCATTGCTGACACTACTGGGGATGGGCACTATTGCAAAGCTCACTGTCTTCAGAAGAGGCTCAGTACCATCTTTCTTTCCTGGCTCTTTGGCAGTGAGAGCAGAGGCCAAACATTCGTGCTCTACTCACACTGCTGCAGGGCGGCGAGGAGAAGGCACCAGAGAAGTTGCACACAATTGGTCTTTTAGTAGGAAAGCGAGAAGCAACAGTGATGTCAGTGGCATCGGTATAAAGCTCAAAATCTGCAGAAGAGGCCCATGACTAGATTTCTGTCCTGGCTCTTCAGCTGTGGCAGCAGAGGCCAAACATTCATGATCTACTCATTCGGCAGGAAGACAGTGGAGAGCAGCACCGCAGATATTGGGTTCTAACGGTCTTTTCGCGTGGGACAAAGGAGGAGAGAAAGCAATTCAGGTGGCCCCGTTGCAAAGCCCACTGTCTGCAGAAGAGGACCAGCACCAGATATCTCTCCTGAGTCTTCGGCTGTGGGAGCAGATCTCAAACATTCGTGCTCTAGTCACTCTGATGCAGGACAGCCTTGAGTGGACGCCAGAGATGTTAGACTCAAATGGAGTTCCGGTGTGAAAGCTATGAGTGAAAGCAATGCAGGTGTCACCGTTGTAAAGCTCACTGTCTGCAGAAGATGCCCAGCACAAGCTTTCTGTCCTGGATCTTCCACTGTGGGAGCAGAAGCTAAACATTGGAGCTCTACTCAATATGCTGCAGGACGCCGGGAGAGGACACCAGAGAAGTTGCACACAATTGAGCTTTTAGGTGGAAAAGCAAGGAGCGACAGCAATGAGGGTGGCAGCCCTGCAAAGCTCTGAGTCTGCAGATGTTGCCCAGCACCACCTTTCTGTCCTGGATATTTGGCTGTGGGAGCAGAGGCCCAACATTCGTGCTATACGTACTCGGCCTCAGGACAGCCGAGAGTGGGAGCCACAGAGGTGACATTCAAATGGACTTTTAGGCGGGAAAGCAAGGAGCGACTGCAATGGGGGTGGCACTGTTGCAAAGCTCACTGTCTGCAGAAGAGGCCTAGCACCAGCTTTCTGTCCTGGCTCTTCAGCTGAGGGAACAGACTCCAAGCATTCGTGCTCTACTCACTCTGTGCAGGACTACCATTAGAGGGCACCAGGAAAGTTGCACACAATTGGACTTTCAGGTGGGAGAGCGAGGAGCGACAGCAATGAGGTTGGCACCGTTGTAAAACTCTCTGTCTGCAGAAGAGGCCCAGCACCACCTTGCTATCCTGGCTCTTCGGCTGTGGTAGCAGAAGCCAAACTTTGGTACTCTACTCGGCTGAAGGGCAGCCAAGAGGGAGTGCTGCAGTGTTTAGATTCAAATGTACTTTTAGGTGGGAATGGGAGGAGCGAAAGCAATGCGTTTGGTACCGTTGCAATGCTCACTTTCTGCAGAAGAGGCCCAGGACCAGCCTTCTGTCCTGGCTCTTCGGCTGTGGCAGCAGCGGCCAAACATTCACGCTCTGTTCACTCTGCTGCAGGACAGCTGAGAGAGGGAATGCGAGAAGCTACACACAATTAAAATTTTAGGTGGGAAACGAGGAGCGACAGCAATGCGGGTGGCACCATTGCAAAGCTCATTGACTGCAGAAGAGGCCCAGCACCAGCCTTCAGATGTCAGGGCAGAGGCCAAGCATTCATGCTCTACTCACTCTGCTGCAGGACAGCCAAGAGCAGGGGGCCACAGAGGTTGGACTCAAATATACTTTTAGGTGGGAAAGCAAGGAGCGAAAGCAATGCGGTTGGCACTGTTGCAAAGGTTACTGTCTGCAGAAGAGGCCTAGCACCCGCTTTCTGTCCTGGCTCTTTGCCTGTGGCAGAGGAGGCCAAACATTGGTTCTATTCTGCTGTGGTACAGCCGACTGAGGGCACCAGAGAAGTCACACACAATTACACATTTAAGTGGGAAAGCAAGGAGTGAAAGCAATGCGGGTGCCACCATTGCAAAGCTCAATGTCTGCTGAAGAAGCGTGGCACAATCTTTCAAACATTCGTGTTCTCCTCACTCTGCTACAGGACAGCGGGCTCCACAGAGGATGGATTCAAAGAAAATTTTAGGTGGGAAAGCAAAGAGCGAAAGCAATGCGCATGTCACTGTTGCAAAGCTCAATGTCTGCAGAAGAGGCCCAGCACCAGTATTCTCCCCTGGCTCTTCAGCTCTGGCAGCAGACTCAAAACATTTGTGCTCTACTCACTGTTTTGCAGCATGGCCATGAGAGGGCATCAGAGAAGTTATACACACTTTGACTTTCAGGTGGGAAAGCCAAGACTGAGATCAATGCGGGTGGCAGTGTTGTGGCCTGTGCAGCCAGTTCTCCCGAGAGCTTCCTGAGGGGCCTACGTTCTCCCTAGTCTGTTTTTTATTTGCTATGTACCTGTAGAATCCCTTCCTGTTATCCTTAATATCCCTAGCCAAGTTTAATTCTAACTGGGCCTTAGCTTTCCTAAGCTGGTCCCTAGCTTCTCGGACAACATCCCTGTACTCTTCCCATGCCACCTGTCCTTGTTTCCACCTTTTATAAGCATCTTTTTTTCATTTGAATTTTCCTCAGCAGCTCCTTGTCCATCCAAGGGGGTCTCCTGGCCCTCCTGCTGCACTTCCTTCTGGTTGGGATGCCACACTCCTGAGCTTGTAGCATGTGATCCTTGAATATCAGCCAAGAGTCTTGGGCCCCCCTGCCCTCTGGGGCTGTATCCCATGGAACCTTACTAAGCAGGTTACTGAAGAGGCCAAAGTCTGCTCTTTTGAAGTCCAGGGCAGTGAGCTTGCTGCACGCTCTTCTCACTGTCCTGAGGATCTCAAATTCGACCATCTCGTGATCGCTGCATCCAAGGTTGCCCTGGAGCATCACATTTCCAATGAGCCCTTCCCTGTTGGTGAGCACAAGGTCAAGCATGGCACCTCTTCTTGTCGGCTCCTCTGTTACTTGCAGAAGGAAACTGTCTTACACACAATCAAGGAACCTCCTGGATTGCTTGTGCCGGGTCACACCATCGTTCCAGCAGATTTCAGGGTGGTTGAAGTCCCCCATGAGAACAAGGGCCTGTGAGCGTGAGGCTTTTCATATCTGTCTGAGTGCTGTGAGTGCTTCATCTGCAGGTTCTTCTTGATCAGGCGGTCTACCAGATCCCCACAGTAATGTCTCCCATAGCTGTTTTCCCTTTAAAGCTAGCCCACAAACTCTCTGTTAACTGATCAACTGTCTCTTCTGCAGACAGTGAGTTTTGCATCGGTGCCAGCAGCACTGCTATTGCTCCTCGCTTTCATACCAAAAGTCCAATTGTGTGCAACTTCTCTGGTGCCCTCTCTTGACCTTCCTGCAGGAGAGTAAGTAGAACACGTATGTTTGGCCTCTTCTCCCACAGCCAAAGAGCCAGGACAGAAAGCTGGTGCTTGGCCTCTTCTACAGGCAGCGAGGCCTGCAAGAAGGCCACCCGCATTGCTGTAGTTCTTCACGATCCCACCTAAAAGTCCATTTGAATCCAAACTCTGCGGCGACCTCTCATGGCTCTCCTTCAGCAGAGTGAGTACAGAAGGAATGTTTGGCCTCTGCTACAAAAGCCAAAGAGTCAGGACAGAAAGCTGGTACTGGGCCTCCAATGCAGACAGTGAGCTTTGGAATGGTTCCACCCCCATTGCTGTTGCTCATCGTTTTACTACCTGAAAGTCCATTTGAACTAAACACCTGCGGTGACCTCTCCTGGCCGCCCTGCAGAACAGTGAGTAGAGTAGGAATGTTTGGCATCTTATCCCACAGCCAAAGAGCCAGGACAGAAAGCTGGTGCTGGGCCTCTTCTGAAGACAGTGAGCTTTGCAACAGTGCCATACGCACTGCTGTAATTCCCCGCTTCCCCATCTTAAAGTCCGTTTGAATCCAACCTCTGCGGTGCCAGCTCTCGGACTTCCAGCAGCAGACTGAGTAGAGCACGCAGGTTTGGCCTCTGCTCACACAGCCGAAGAGCCAGGACATAAAGTTGGTGCTGGGCCTCTTCTGCAGACAGTGAGCTTTGCAGCGGTGCCACCCGCATTGCTGTCACTCCTTGCTTGCCCAATAAAAGTCCATTTGAGTCCATCCTCTGCCGTGTCCGCTCTCTTCTGATTGGGCTGACAAGTGAGTAGAGCATGAATATTTGCCCTCTGCTGCAACAGATGAAGAGCCAGAACAGAAAGATGGTGCAAGTACTCTTCTGCAGAGAGTGAGCTTTGCAAAGGTGCCATCCGAATTTCTCTTGCTCCTTGCTTTCCCCCATAAAAGTCCCTTTGAAGTCAAACTCTGCTGCGCCCGGTCTCAGCTTTCCAGCAGCAGAGTGAATAGAGCATGAATGTTTGGCCTGTAATCCCAGAGCCGTTGAGCGAGGAGAGAAAATTGGTACTGGCATCTTCTGCAGAAAGTGAGCTTTGCAACGGTGGCACCCCCATTGCTGTCACTCCTTGCTTTACTACCTAAAAGCCCATTTGAATCCAACCTCTGCGGCATTCACTCTCGGCTTTGCTGCAGCACAATGAGTAGAGAATGAATGTTTGGCTTCTGATCACACAGCCAAAGAGCCAGGACAGAAATCTGGCACTGGGACTCTTCGGCAGACAGTGAGCCTTCCAACGGTGCTGCCCGCATTGCTGTCGCTCCTCTCTTTCCCGCCTAAAAGTCCATTTGAATCCAAACCTGCAGCGCTCTCTCGTCTGTCCTTCAGCAGAGTGAGTAGAATACGAATGTTTGGCCTCTGCTCGCACAGCTGAAGACGCAGGACAGAAAGCTGGCACTGAGCCTCTGCTGGAGACAGAGATTTGCAACGGTTTTACCACCACTGCTGTCGCTCTTTGCTTTCCACCTAAAATTCCATTTGAGCCCAACCTGTGCGGTGTCCGCTCTTGGCTGTTATGCAGCAGACTGGGCAGAGCACGAATGTTTGGCCTGTGCTCCCACACCCAAACCGTCAGGACAGGAAGCTGGTGCTGGACCTCTTCTGCAGACAGTGAGATTTACAACGGTGCCAGCCACATTGCTGTCATTCCTCGCTTTCCCACCAAGAAGTCCAATTTTTGAGCAAGTTCTCTGAGCCCCTCTCCTGGCCGTCCTGGAGCAGAGTGAGTAGCGCATGAATGCTTGGCCTCTGCTCCTACATCCGAAGAGAAAGGACAACAAGCTGGTGCTGGGCCTCTTCTGCAGACAGTGAGCTTAGGGTGCTACCCACATTGCTTTTGCTGCTCGCTTTCCCACCGAAAAGTTTAATTGTGTGCAAATACTTAGGTGCCCACGCCTGGCCTTCAGCACAGTGAGTAGAGAATGAATGTTTGGTCTCTTCTCCCACAGCCAAAGAGCCAGAACAGAAAGATTGTGCTGCGCTTCTTCTGCAGACAGTGAGCTTTGCAACAGTGACACGCGCATTGCTTTCCCTCTTCGCTTTCCCACCTAAAATTTTCTTTGAATCCATCCTCTGTGGAGCCCGCTGTCCGGTAGCAGAGTGTGCAGAACACGAATGTTTGGCCTCTGCTCCCACTGCCGAATACCCAGGACAGAAAGCTGGTGCTGGGCCTCTTCTGCAGTCAATTAACTTTGCAGTGGTGCCACCTGCATTGCTGTCGCTCCTCGTTTCCCACCTAAAATTTTAATTGTGTGTAGCTTCTCGCATTCCCTCTCTCAGCTGTCCTACATTGTGTGTAGCTTCTCAGCAGTCCTACAGCAGAGTGAGCAGAGCGAGAGTGAATGAATGTTTGGCCGCTGCTGCCACAGCCGAAGAGCCAGGACAGAAAGCTGGTCCTGGGCCTCTTCTGCAGAAAGTGAGCATTGCAAAGGTACCAAACGCATTGCTTTCATTCTTCCCATTCCCACCTAAAAGTACATTTGAATCTAAACCCTGCAGCACTCCCTCTTGGCTGTCCTTCAGCCGAGTAGAGCACCAAAGTTTGGCTTCTGCTACCACAGCCCAGCCGAAGAGCCAGGATAGCAAGGTGGTGCTGGGCCTCTTCTGAAGACAGAGTGTTTTACAACAGTGCCACCCACATTGCTGTCACTCCTCGCTTTCCCACCTTAACGTCCAATTGTGTGCAACTTTCCTGGTGCCCTCTAATGGTAGTCCTTCACAGAGTGAGTAGAGCACGAATGCTTGGCGTCTGTTCCCTCAGCTGAAGAGCCAGGACAGAAAGCTGGTGCTAGGCCTCTTCTGCAGACAGTGAGCTTTGCAACAGTGCCACCCGCACTGCAGTCGCTCCTTGCTTTCCCGCCTAAAAGTCCATTTGAATGTCACCTCTGTGGCTTCCGCTCTCGGCTGTCCTGAGGCCGAGTACGTACAGCACAAACTTTGGGCCTCTGCTCCCATAGCCAAACATCCAGGACAGAAAGGTGGTGCTGGGCAACATCTGCAGACTCTGAGCTTTGCAGGGCTGCCACCCTCATTGCTGTCACACCTTGCTTTTCCACCTAAAAGCTCAATTGTGGGCAACTTCCCTGGTGCCCTCTCCCGGCGTCCTGCAGCATATTGAGTAGAGCTCTAATGTTTAGCTTCTGCTCCCACGGTGGAAGATCCAGGACAGAACGCTTGTGCTGGGCATCTTCTGCAGACAGTGAGCTTTGCAACGGTGACACCTGCATTGATTTCACTCATCGCTTTCACACCAGAACTCCATTTGAGTCTAACATCTCTGGCATCCGCTCAAGGCTGTCCTGCATCAGAGTGACTAGAGCACGAATGTTTGAGATCTGCTCCCACTCAGGAGAGATATCTGGTGCTGGTCCTCTTCTGCAGACAGTGAGCTTTGCAACGGGGCCACCTGAATTGCTTTCTCTCCTCCTTTGTCCCACGTGAAAGACCATTTGAACCCAATATCTGCGGTGCTGCTCTCCACTGTCCTCCTGCCGAATGAATAGATCATGAATTTTTGGCCTCTGCTGCCACAGCTGAAGAGCCAGGACAGAAATCTGGTCATGGGCCTCTTCTGCAGATTTTGAGCTTCATACCGATGCCACCCACATCACTGTTGCTCCTCGCTTTCCTACCTAAAAGACCAACTGTGTGCAACTTCTCTGGTGCCTTCTCCTGGCCGCCCTGCAGCAGTGTGAGGAGAGCACGAATGCTTGGCCTCTGCTCTCACTGCCAAAGAGCCAGGAAAGAAAGATGGTGTTGGGCCTCTTCTGAAGACAGTGAGCTTTGCAATAGTGCCCATCCCCAGGAGTGTCGGCAATGCGGGTGGAAACGTTGCAATTCTCTGCAGAAGACGACCAGTGCCAGCTTTCTGTCCTGGCTCTTCGGCTGTGGAAGCAGAGGCCAAGCATTCGTGCTCTACTCACTCTGCTAAAGGACAGGTGAGAGTGGGTGCAGCAGAGTTTGGATTCAAATGGACTTTTAGGTGGGAAAGGGAGGAGCGACAGCAATGCTGCTGGCACTGTTGCAAAGGTTACTGTCTGCAGAAGAGGTCCAGCACCGGCTTTGTTTCATGGTTATTTGGCTGTGGGAGCAGAGGCCAAACATTTGTGCTCTACTCAATCAGCTGAAGGTGGGAAAAGGAGGAGCGAAAGCCATGCGGGTGTCAGCATTGCAAATCTCTTTGACTGCAGAAGAGCCATAGTACCAGCTTTTTGTCCTGGCTCTTCGGCTGTGGGAGCAGCGGCCAAAGATTCGTGCTCTACTCACTCTGCAGCAGTACGATCAGGAGAGGGCTCGAGAGAAGTTGCAATCAATTGGATTTTTAGGTGGGAAAGCGAGGAGCAACAGCAATTTGGGCATCACTGTAGCAAAGCTCACCGTCTGCAGGAGAGGCACAGCACCAGCTGTCTGTCCTGGCTCTTCAGCTCTGAGAGCAGAGACCAAACATTCGTTCTCTACTCATTCGGCTGAAGGACAGCTGACAGTGTGTGCCACAGTTTTTGTATTCAAATGGACTTTTAGGTGGGAAAGCGGGGAACTACAGTAATGCGGGTGTCGTTGAAAATCTCACTGCCAGCAGAAGTGGCCCAGCACCAGCATTCTATCCTGTCTCTTCGGCTGTGGGAGCAGAGGCCAAAAATGCATGTTCTATGCACTCTGCTGCAGGACAGCCAAGTGCGAGTGCTGCAGGTTTTGGATTTAAATGGACTTTAGGAGGGAAAGAAAAGAGCAATGGGTGTGGCACCATTGCAAGTCTCAATGTCTGCAGAAGAGGCTCAGCACCCACTTCATTTCCTGGCTCTTTGGCTGTGGGAGCAGAGGCGAAACTTTCGTGCTCTACTCACTCTGTTGCAGGATGGCCAGAAGCCGCCACCAGAAAAGTTGCACACAACTGGACTTTTAGGTGTGAAAGTGAGGAGCAACAGCAATGTGAGTGGCATGGGTACAAAGCTCAATATCTGCAGAAGAGGAGCAGGACCAGCTTTCTGTCCTGGCTATTTAGCTGTCGCAGCAGAGGCCAAGCATTCATGACCTACTCACTCGGCTGCAGGACTGTCGTGAGTGGGCGCCGCAGAGGTTGGATTTAAATGGTCTTTTACTTGGATCACAGAGGAGCGACACCGATTCGGGTGGCCCCACTGCGAAGTGTACTGTCTGCAGAAGAGGCCCAGCACCAGATTTCTGTCCTGGCTCTTTGCCTGTGGGAGCAGAGGCCAAACATTTGTGCTCTAGTCACTCTACTGATGGACAGCCACAGATGTTGGATTGAAATGGACTTTTAGGTGGGAAATGGAGTAGTGACAGCAATGCAGGTGGCACCGTTGCAAAGCTCACTGTTGGCAGAAAAGGCCCAGCACCAGATTTCTGTCCTGTCTATTGGCCTGTGGGAGCACAGTCCAAACATTTGTGCTCTACTCTCTCTGCTCCAGTAAGGCCAGGAGAGGGCCCCAGAGAATTTGCATGCAATTGGACTTTTTTTGGCCTAGAACCAACTTTCTGTCCTGGTTCTTTGCTGTGGGAGCAGAGGCCAAACATTTGTGCTCTAATCACTCTGATGGAAGAGAGCCAGGAGAGGGCAACAGGGAAATTGCACACAATTGGACTTTTATGGGGGAAAGCGAGGAGCGACGGCAATGAGTGTGGCACTTTTCTAAAGCTCACTGTCTGCAGAAGAGGCCCAGAACCAAATTTCTGTCCTGGCTGTTCAGGTGTGGCAGCAGAGGACACACATTCATGAGCTACTCTATCAGCTGCATGACAGTTGAGAGCGGGCTCCGCAGAGGTTGGATTCAAAGGGACTTTTACGTGGGAAAGCGAGGAGGTTCTGCAATGTGATTGGCACCCTTGCAAAGCCCACTGTCTGCAGAAGAGGTCCAGCACCACCTTACTGTCTTGGCTGTTCAGCTGTGGGAGCAGAGGCCAAACATTCGTTGTCTACTCACTCTGCTGCAGGACAGCCAGGAGAGGTCACCAGAGAAGTTGCACACAATTGCATTTTAAATGGGAAAACGAGGAGTGAAAGCAATTCGCGTAGCATGGTTCAAAGCTCACTGTCTGCAGAAGAGGCCCATCACCAGCTTTCTGTCCTGTCTCTTAGGCTGTGGGAGAAGAGAGCAAATGTTTGTGCTCTTCAGGATGGCCTGGAGAGGACACTGTAGATCTTTCATCTGACCGATACCTCCTCCAACTCTGCAGTCTCCCCAGCCCTTCCGGACTCAGAAGAAATACCTCTTTGGTCATTTGTGCTCTCTCACTCTGGCAGAGTGAGGCTCAGGACCAAAACATCACTATCAGCTCTGTTCCCGAGCCGAAAGTCAAAACACTGGTGCACCAGCTAGAAGGTTGACTGCTACTGCTTGAACAGGACAGCTGGCAGAAGAGGCCCAGCACAAGCTTTCTGTCCTGGCTCTTCAGGTGGGAGAGAGAGGAAGTTGACAGCAATGCAAACACGGACAGCAATGTGGATGTCACCGTTGCAAACCTCACTGCTTGCAGAAGATGCCCAGCCACTTTGTCTCCAGGCCGTCTGTCTGTGGGGGCAGAGGCCCAACACAGAACTTTCTGGACCTAAGGCTGTTTCAAATGTGGGATTCAAATGGACTTTTAGGTGGGAAAGCAGAGTGACAGCAATGCCAATGTTACCTCTCTGCAAAGGCCCAGAGCTCTCTTCACCTGACTGCTGCATTTGGCTCTACACTCTGTACAGGACAGCCGAGAGCCGGTGCCACAGAGATGTTGGATTCAAATGGACTTTTAGGTGGGAAAGAGAGGAGTCTGGTGCTGGCAATCACCTGCCCAGAGTAACTGTCTCCAGTGTCAGCACCAGCTTCCCTTTGAATCCAACACTCTGTGGGTCTTGCAGAGAGAAAACACGAACATGCCTCTGCTCACCACTGCAAGAAGAGCCAGGACAGCTGAAGCTGGTGCTGGATGTTGTACTGGGTGAGCAGAGGCCAAACATGCTGTTGTTGAATATAATTGGAAATTTTAGTGCAGCAATCGCACCGTTGCAAATCTCACTTCCTACAGAAGAAGTCCAATTGTGTGCAACTTCCTGGTGCTTCTCCTCTGTCCTGCAGCAGAGAGCCTCGAACGTTTGCTGCCTGGGCAGCCAAGAGAGCAGGTGCTCTGTAGATGTTTAATTCAAATGGACTTTTAGTTGGGAAAGGGAGGAGTGACAGCAATGGGTGGCACCATTGCAAAGGTCACTGTCTGAAGAAGAGGCCCAGCACCAGCTTTCTATACCTGGCTCTTCGGCTGTGGGAGACAGAGGCCAAACATTTGTGCTCTACTTCTCTGCTGCTGGACAGGCGAGAGCTGTTGCCGCAGGGGAGTTTGGATTCAAATGGACTTTTAGATGGTGAAAAAGCGGGGAACTACAGCAATGCATGTGGCACTGTTGCAAAGCTCACTGTCTGTGGAAGAGGCCCAGCAGCAGCTTTCTGTCCTGGTTCTTTGGCTGTGGGAGCAGATGCCAAACATTCATGCTCTACTCACTGTTCTGCAGGGCAGCCAGGAGATGTCTTTGTAGATGTTTAATTCAAATGGACTTTTAGGGAGGAAAACGAGGAGCGACACCAGTGTGGGTACAACCATTGCAAAGCTCACTGTCTGCAGAAGAGGTCCAGTGTCAGCTTTATGTCCTGCGTCTTCGGCTGAGGGAGCAGAGGCCAAACATTTGTGCTCTAATCACTCTATAGCTGGACGGCCTAGAAATGACGCTGCAGAGGTTGGATTCAAAGGGACTTTTAGGTGGGAAAGCAGGGAACTACAGCAATGCGGGTGACATTGATCCAACTCTCAGTGACTGCAGAAGAGGCTGAGCTCCATCCTTCTGTCCTGGCTCTTTGGCTGTGGGAGCAGAGGCCAAACATTCATGCTCTACTTGCTCTACTGCAGGACCGGCAGTAGAGGGCACCTGAGAAGTTGCACACAATTAGACGCTTGGTAGGAAATCAAGGAGCAACAGTGTTTAGAGCCTCACCTCTAAAGGCTTCGACTGTCCGTTCCTATCCTCTCTTTTTCACTCCTCTCCTCTCCTTTCCTCTCCTCTCCTCTCCACTCCTCTCCTCTCCTATCCTCTTCTCTCCTCTCCTCTCCTATCCTCTTCTCTCCTCTCCTCTGTTCTTTTCTCCTATATTTGCCTGGCCTACAATGCTTCGACTGTCCATTCCTCTCCTCTCCTCTCCTCTCCTCTTATCTCCTCTCCTCTCCTATCTTCCCGTCTTCTCTCCCCTCCTCTCCCTTCTTCTCCTTTCCTCTCTGCCCCTGTCTTCTCCTCCTCTCCTCTCCTCTCCTCAAATCTCCTCTCCTCTCCTCTCCTCTGTTCTTTTCTCCTATATTTGCCTGGCCTACAAAGCTTCGACTGTCCATTCCTCTCCTCTATTCTCCTCTCCTCTATTCTCCTCTCCTCTCCTCTCGTCTCCACTCCTCTCCTCTCCTCTTTTCACCTCTCCTCTCCTCTCCCCTCCCCTCCACTCCTCTACCCTCCCTTCTTCTCCTCTCCTCTCTGCCCCTGTCTTCTCCTCTCCTCTCCTCTCCTCTCCTCTCCTCTCTTCGCCGCAACTCTCAGAGATTCTCTTGTCCACTATCTTCTCCTCCTCGCTCCTCTCCCCTACCGTCCTCTCCTCCCTTCTCCCCTCCTCTCCCCTCACGTTTTCTCTTCTCCTCCCCTCCCCTCTCCTCACCTGTCCACTCCTCTCCTCTCCACTCCTCTTTTCCTCTCTAATCGCCTCACCTCTAAAGGCTTCGACTGTCCATTCCTAGCCTCTCCTTCTCACTCCTCTCCTCTCCTTTTCTCCTCTCTTCGCCTTGCCTCTCGAGGCTTCCAGTGTCCATTCCTCTCCTCTATCTCCTCTCCTCCACTCTAAGAGATTCTCCTGTCCCCTATCTTCTCCTCCTCGCTCCTCACCCCTACCATCTTCTCCTCTCTTCTCCCCTCCTCTCCCCTCACGTCTTCTCCTCCCCTCCCCTCTCCTCACCTGTCCACTCCTCTTGTCCTCTGTAATCACCTCACCTCTAAAGGCTTTGACTGTCCATTCCTATCCTCTCCTTCTCACTCCTCTCCTCTCCTCAAATCTCCTCTCTTCTCCATTCCTCTCCCTTCTTCTCCTTTCCTCTCTGCCCCTGTCTTATCCGCTCCTCTCCTCTCCGCTCCTCTCCTCTCCTCTCCTCTCCTCTCCTCAAATCTCCTCAAATCTCCTCACCTAAAATCTCCTCTCCTCTCGTAATATCTCCTCTCCTAAAATATTCTTTTCTCATCCCTCCTCTCCCCTCCAATACCTTCTCCTCTCCTCACGTCGATCCACTCCTCTCATCCATCCTCTCCTCTCCTCAAATCTCCTCTCTTCTCCTCTCCTCTCCTCTCCCTTCTTCTCCTTTCCTCTCTGCCCCTGTGTTCTCCTCTCCTCTCCTCACATCGATCCTCTCCTCTCTGCCCCTGTCTTCTCCTCTCCTCTCTTCTTTCCTCACCTCAACTCTCAGAGATTCTCCTGTCCACTATCTTCTCCTCCTCGCTCCTCTCCCCTACCATCCTCTCCTCTCTTCTCCCCTCCTCTCCCCTCACGTCTTCTCCTCCCCTCCCCTCTCCTAACCTGTCCACTCCTCTCCTTTCCACTCCTCTTTTCCTCTCTAATCGCCTCACCACTAAAGGCTTCGACTGTCCAATCCTATCCTCTCCTTCTCACTCCTCTCCTCTCCTTTTCTCCTCTCTTCGCCTTGCCTCTCGAGGCTTCCAGTGTCTATTCCTCTCCTCTCCTCTCATCTCCTCTCCTCAAATCTCCTCAAATTTCCTAACATCTCCTAAAATCTCCTCTCCTAAAATCTCCTCTCCTCTCGTAATATCTCCTCTCCTAAAATATTCTTTCCTCTTCTCTCCTCTCCCCTCCAATCCCTTCTCCTCTCTTCTCCTCTCCTCTACTCTCCTCTCCGCTCCTCTCCTCTCCTCACGTCGATCCGCTCCTCTCATCCATCCTCTCCTCTCCTCTCCTTTCCTCACCTCAACTCTCAGAGATTCTCCTGTCCACCATCTTCTCCTCCTCGCTCCTCTCCCCTACCATCCTCTCCTCTCTTCTCCCCTCCTCTCCCCTCACGTCTTCTCCTCCCCTCCCGTCTCCTCACCTGTGCACTCCTCTCCTCTCCACACCTCTTTTCCTCTCTAATCGCCTCACCACTAAAGGCTTCGACTGTCCAATCCTATCCTCTCCTTCTCACTCCTCTCCTCTCCTCTACTTTTCTCCTCTCTTCGCCTTGCCTCTCAAGGCTTCCAGTGTCCATTCCGATCCTCCCCTCCCCTCCCCTTTCCCCCCCTCCCCTCCCCTTTCCTCCCCTCCCCTCTCCTCTCCTCTCATCTCCTGTCCTCTCTTCACCTCAACTCTCAAAGATTCTCCTGTCCACTATCTTCTCCTCCTCGCTCCTCTCCCCTACCGTCCTCTCCTCTCTTCTCCCCTCCTCTCCCCTCACGTCTTCTCCTCCCCTCCCCTCTCCTCACCTGTCCACTCCTCTCCTCTCCACTCCTCTTTTCCTCTCTAATCGGCTCACCACTAAAGGCTGTGGGAGCAGATGCCAAACGCTCATTCTGTGCTGACTGTGTTGCTGCGTAGCAGAGGGCAGGTTCTGGACTGATTCCATTCAAATGCATTTCCTGCATGAAAGTGAGCAGTGAAAGCAATGTTGGAGGCACCGATGCAAATGTGATTGTGTGCTGAACAGGCCCAGCACCAGCTTTCCCTCCTGGCTCTTCTGCTGTGGGAGCAGAGGCCAAACGTTTGTGCTCTACTCACAGTGCTGCTGGGCATCTGAGAGCGACCACCCGAGAATTTGCATTCAAATGGACTTTTAGGTATGAAACTGAGGAGAGACTGCAATGATGGTGACACCGTTGCAAATCTGACTGTGTGCTGAAGAGGCCCAGCACCAGCTTTCCCTGCTGGCTATTCTGCTGTGGGAGCAGAGGCCAAACGTTCATTCTGTGCTGACTGTGTTGCTGCGCAGCAGAGAGCAGGCTCCGGAGAGATTGCATTCAAACGCTTTTCAGGTATGACAGTGAGCAGTGAAAGCAATGGTGGAGGCACCTTTGCAAAGCTGACTGTGTGCTGAAGATTCCCAGCACCAGCTTTCCCTCCACAGATGTTGCATTCAAATGAACTCTTAGATATGAATGCGAGCAGTGAGAGCAATGATGGTGACACCGTTGCAAAGCTGACTGTGTGCTGAAGATCACTCTGTCTTCAGCTTTGGAAGCAGAGGGCAAACGTTCGGCTGCGCTGCCTGGCCCCTAGAGCAAGCCCACAGAGGTTGCATTCAAATGGACTTTCACGTATGAAAGTGAGCAGTGTCAGGAATGATGGTGACACGGTTGTAAAGCTGCCTGTGTGCTGAAGAATCCCAGCACCAGATTTCCCTATTTTCCCTTTTCCTACGGTGTCACCATCATTGCAGTCTCTCTGCGGTTTCATACCTAAAAGTCCATTTGAATCCAAGTTCTCAGGTGGTCGGTCTCAGCTGCCAGGCAGCACAGTGGGTAGAGCACGAACGTTTGGCCTCTGCTCCCACAGCAGAAGAGCCAGGAGGGAAAGCTGGTGCTGGGAATCTTCAGCACACAATCCCCTTTACATCGGTGCCACAGTCATTGCTTTCACTGCTCATTTTTATACATGAAAAGCATTTGAATGCTCTCAGTCCAGAACCTGCTCTCTGCTGCGCAGCAACACAGACAGCACAGAATGAACGTTTGGCATCTGCTCCCACAGCAGAAGGGCCAGCAGGGAAAGCTGGTGTTGGGCCTCTTCAGCACACAGTCAGCTTTGCAACGGTGTCACCATCATTGCAGTCTCTCCTCGGTTTCATACCTAAAAGTCCATTTGAATACAAATTCTCAGGTGGTCGCTCTCAGCTGCCCAGCAGCACAGTGAGTACAGCATGAACGTTTGGCCTCTGCTCCCACAGCAGAAGAGCCAGGAGGGAAAGCTGGTGTAGGGATTATTCAGCTCACAGTCAGGTTTCAAGTGTGACACCACCATTGCTGTCACCATTCACTTTCATACCTGAAAGAGCATTTGAATACAACCTCTCTGAAGCCTGCACTCTGCTGCCCAGCAGCACAGTGAGTGGATCATGAGCGGTCGTTCTTTACTGCCACAGCACAAGAGCCAGGAGGGAAATCTGGTGCTGGGATTCTTCAGCACACAGGCAGCTTTAGAACGGTGTCACCATCATTCCTGACACTGCTCACTTTCAGACATGAAAGTCCATTTGAATTGTACCTCTCCGGGGCTTGCTCTAGGGGGCCCAGCAGCACAGCGAGGAGAGCACGAACGTTTGCCCTCTGCTTCCAAAGCTGAAGAGCCAGGAGGGAAAGCTGGTGCGAGTGATCTTCAGCACACAGTCAGCTTTACAACGGTGCCTCCGTCATTGCTCTCACAGCTCGCATTCATATCTAAGAGTGCATTTGAACGCAACATCTGCTGAGCTTGCTCTCGCCTACCCAGCAGCACAGAGAGTAGAGCATGAACGCTTGTTCTTTCCTCCCACAGCAGAAGAGCAAGCAGGGGAAGCTGGTGCTGGGAATCTTCAGCACACAGTCAGCTTTGCAAAGGTGCCTCCATCATTGCTTTCACTGCTCACTGTCATACATGAAAAGCATTTGAATGCAATCTCTCCGGAGCCTGTTCTCTGCGGCACAGCAGCACAGTCAGCACAGAATGAACATTTGGCATCTGCTCCCACAGCAGAAGAGCCAGGAGGCAAATCTGGTGCTGGGCCTCTTCAGCACAAAGTCAGATTTGCAACGGTGTCACCATCATTGCAGTCTCTCCTCGGTTTCATACCTAAAAGTCCATTTGAATCCAAATTCTCAGCTGGTCGTTCTCAGCTGCCCAGCAGCACAGTGAGTACAGCACGAACGTTTGGCCTCTGCTCCCACAGCAGAAGAGCCAGGAGGAAAAGCTGGTGCTGGGCCTGTTCAGCACACAATCACCTTTGCATCGGTGCCTCCATCATTGCTTTCACTGCTCACTTTCATACAGGAAAAGCATTTGAATAGAATCAGTCCAGAGCCTGCTCTCTGCTGCGCAGCAACACAGTCAGCACAGAATGAACAGTGGCATCTGCTCCCACAGCAGAAGGACCAGGAGGGAAAGCTAGTGCTGGGCCTCTTCAGCACACAAGCAGCTTTGCAACGGTGTCACCATCATTGTAGTCTCTCCTCGGTTTCATACCTAAAAGTCCATTTGAATCCAAATTCTCGGGTGGTCTCTCTCAGCTGCCCAGCAGCACAGTGAGTACAGCACGAACGTTTGGCCTCTGCTCCCACAGCAGAAGAGCTAGGAGGAAAAGCTGGTGCTGGGCCTGTTCAGCACACAATCACCTTTGCATCGGTGCCCCCATCATTGCTTTCACTGCTCACTTTCATACAGGAAAAGCATTTGAATGGAATCAGTCCAGAACCTGCTCTCTGCTGCGCAGCAACACAGTCAGCACAGAATGAACGTTTGGCATCTGCTCCCACAGCAGAAGGGCCAGGAGGGAAAGGTGGTGCTGGGCTTCTTCAGCACCCAGTCAGCTTTGCAACGGTGTCACCATCATTGCAGTCTCTCCTCGGTTTCATACCTGAAAGTCCATTTGAATATGCATTGAAATGTTAGGTTGTGAAATACAAGACTAGGTTCTCCATTAACATTGGGCATTGAAACACTAAGTTGAAACATTAAGTTCTGAAATAAACAAACTCTCCATTGAAATGCTCAGTTTAATATAGAAACGCTGAGTTCTGCACTGAAATACTAAATTCTACATTCAAACGCTAAATTCAGCATTCAAATGCTAAAATCTGCATTGAAAGGGTATGTCCTGCTTTGAAATGCTCCACTCCCCAGTGAAACGCTAAGTTCTCCATTGAAACAATACATTCTCCAATTAGACACAAGGTTCTCCAATCACAGACTAGGATCATCTATTAGATACCAAGTTCTCCTTTGAGACAGTACATTCTCCAATTAGACGCTAATTTCTAAAACTTTTAAGTTCTAAAAGCATCCAAGCTCTA
>NW_026635915.1:0-2010 GCF_028554395.1 Pezoporus wallicus | reverse complement strand
CTCGCTTTCATACCGAAAGGTCCATTTGAAAGCGCCCTCTTCGGAGCTTGCTCTCGGCTGCCCAGCAGCACAGTGAGTAGAGCACGAACGGTTGCCGTCTGCTCCCACAGTCGAAGAGCCAGGAGGGAAAGCATGTGCTGGGCATCTTCAGCACACAGTCAGCTTTGCAACGGTGTCACCATCATTGCTGTCGCTCCTCAGTGTCATACCTAAAGGTCCATTTGAATGCACCCTCTTCAGAGCTTGCTCTCGGCTGCCCAGCAGCACAGTGAGTAGAGCACGAACTGTTGCCGTCTGCTCCCACAATCGAAGAGCCAGGAGGGAAAGCTTGTTCTGGGAATCTTCAGCACACAGTCAGCTTTGCAACGGTGTCACCATCATTGCTGTCGCTCCTCGCTTTCATACCTAACAGTCCATTTGAATGCAGCCTCTCTGGAGCTTGCTCTCGGCTGCCCAGCAGCACAGTGAGTAGAGCACGAACGATTGCCGTCTGCTCCCACAGTCGAAGAGCCAGGAGGGAAAGCATGTGCTGGGCATCTTCAGCACACAGTCAGCTTTGCAACGGTGTCACCATCATTGCTGTCGCTCCTCGCTTTCATACCTAAAAGTCCATTTGAATGCAACCTCTACGGAGCTTGCTCTGAGCTGCCAAGTAGCACAGCGATTAGAGCACGAACGTCTTGCCTCTGCTCCCAGAGCCGAAGAGCCAGGAGGGAAAGCATGTGCTGGGCATCTTCAGCACACAGTCAGCTTTGCAACGGTGTCACCATCATTGCTGTCGCTCCTCGCTTTCATACCTAAAAGTCCAATTGAATGCACCCTCTTCGGAGCTTGCTCTCGGCTGCCCAGCAGCACAGTGATTAGAGCACGAACGTCTGGCTTCTGCTCCCAGATCCGAAGAGCCAGGAGGGAAAGCATGTGCTGGGCATCTTCAGCACACAGTCAGCTTTGCAACGGTGTCACCATCATTGCTGTCGCTCCTCGCTTTCATACCTAAAGGTCCATTTGAATGCACCTCTGAGGGAAAGCATGTGCTCTGAATCTTCAGCACACAGTCAGCTTTGCAACGGTGTCACCATCATTGCTGTCGCTCCTCGCTTTCATACCTAAAAGTCCACTCGAATGCAACCTCTACGGAGCTTGCTCTGAGCTGCCAAGTAGCACAGCGATTAGAGCACGAACGTCTGGCCTCTGCTCCCAGAGCCGAAGAGCCAGGAGGGAAAGCATGTGCTGGGCATCTTCAGCACACAGTCAGCTTTGCAACAGTGTCACCATCATTGCTGTCGCTCCTCAGTTTCATACCTAAAGTTCATTTGAATCCACCTTCTCCGCTCATTGCTCTTGGCAGTCCAGCGGCACAGTCAGTAGAGCACGAACGTCTGGCCTCTGCTCCCAGAGCCGAAGAGCCAGGAAGGAAAGCATGTGCTGGGCATCTTCAGCACACAGTCAGCTTTGCAACGGTGTCACCATCATTGCTGTTGCTCCTCGCTTTCATACCTAAAGGTCCATTTGAATGCACCCTCTTCGGAGCTTGTTCTCGGCTGCCCAGCTGCACAGTGAGTAGAGCACGAACAGTTGCCGTCTGCTCCCACAATCGAAGAGCCAGGAGGGAAAGCTGGTGCTCTGAATCTTCTGCACACAGTCAGCTTTGCAACAGTGCCTCCATCATTGCTGTCGCTCCTCACTTTCATACCGAGAAGTGCATTTGAATCCAACTTCTCTGCTCGTTGCTCTTGGCTGCCCAGCAGCACAGTCAGTAGAGCATGAACGTCTGGCCTTTGCTCCCAGAGCAGAAGAGCCCGGAGGGAAAGCATGTGCTGGGCATCTTCAGCACACAGTCAGCTTTGCAACGGTGTCACCATCATTGCTGTCGCTCCTCGCTTTCATATGTAAAAGTCCATTTGAATGCAACGTCTCCAAAGCTTGTTCTCGGCTGCCCAGGGGCACAGTGATTAGTGCATGAACATCTGGCCTCTGCTCTTAGAGCCGAAGAGCCAGGATGGAAAACAT
>NW_026635914.1:0-1988 GCF_028554395.1 Pezoporus wallicus | reverse complement strand
AAATAGAGGTAAATGACCCCAAAATGGGGATGGGGATACGGGAATGGGGGTGGGGAGAGGAAAAATGGGGATGGGGACACCAAAATGGGGCTGGGGATGCAAAAATGGGGCTGGGGACCCAAAAATGGGGCTGGGGACACAAAAATGGGGCTGGGGACCCAAAAATGGGGCTGGGGACACCAAAAGCGGTGTAAATGACCCCAAAATGGGGATGGGGACACAAAAATGGGGATGGGGACCCCCAAAACTGATGTAAATGACCCCAAAATGGGGCTGGGGACACCAAAATGGGGCTGGGGACCCAAAAATGGGGCTGGGGACGACAAAAGCGGTGTAAATGACCCCAAAATGGGGATGGGGACACAAAAATGGGGCTGGGGACCCAAAAATGGGGCTGGGGACACCAAAAGCGGTGTAAATGACCCCAAAATGGGGATGGGGACACCAAAATGGGGCTGGGGACCCAAAAATGGGGCTGGGGACACCAAAAGCGGTGTAAATGACCCCAAAATAGGGATGGGGACCCAAAAATGGGGATGGGGACCCCCAAAACTGATGTAAATGACCCCAAAATGGGGCTGGGGACACCAAAATGGGGCTGGGGACCCAAAAATGGGGCTGGGGACACCAAAAGCGGTGTAAATGACCCCAAAATGGGGATGGGGACACCAAAATGGGGCTGGGGACCCAAAAATGGGGCAGGAGACACCAAAAGCGGTGTAAATGACCCCAGAATGGGGATGGGGACGACAAAAGCGGTGTAAATGACCCCAAAATGGGGCTGGGGACACCAAAATGGGGCTGGGGACCCAAAAATGGGGCTGGGGACGACAAAAGCGGTGTAAATGACCCCAAAATGGGGATGGGGACCCCCAAAACTGATGTAAATGACCCCAAAATGGGGCTGGGGACACCAAAATGGGGCTGGGGACCCAAAAATGGGGCTGGGGACACCAAAATCGATGTAAATGACCCCAAAATGGGGCTGGGGACCCAAAAATGGGGCTGGGGACACCAAAATCGATGTAAATGACCCCAAAATGGGGCTGGGGACCCAAAAATGGGGCTGGGGACACCAAAATCGATGTAAATGACCCCAAAATGTGGCTGGGGACCCCCGAAACCGGTGTAAATGACCCCAAAATGGGGATGGGGACCCCCGAAACTGATGTAAATGACCCCAGAATGGGGCTGGGGACACGGAAAAGAGAGAAAATGACCCCAAAATGGGGATGGGGACCCAAAAATGGGGCTGGGGACACCAAAATCGATGTAAATGACCCCAAAATGGGGCTGGGGACCCCCGAAATAGCGTAAATGACCTCAGAATGGGGCTGGGGACCCCAAAACCGATGTAAATGACCCCAAAATGAGGCTGGGGACACGGAAAAGAGAGAAAATGACCCCAAAATGGGGATGGGGACCCCCAAAACCGATGTAAATGACCCCAAAATGGGGATGGGGACACCAAAATGGGGCTGGGGACCCCAAAAAACGATGTAAATGACCCCAAAATGGGGCTGGGGGCACAGAAATGGGGCTGGGGACCCCCAAAACCGGTGTAAATGACCCCAAAATGGGGATGGGGACACGGAAAAGAGAGAAAATGACCCCAAAATGGGGCTGGGGACCCCAAAAACCGATGTAAATGACCCCAAAATGGGGCTGGGGGCGCCGAAATGGGGCTGGGGACCCCCAAAACCGGTGTAAATGACCCCAAAATGGGGCTGGGGACATCAAAATGGGGCTGGGGACCCCAACAAACGATGTAAATGACCCCAAAATGGGGCTGGGGACCCCAAAATGGGTCTGAGGACCCCCAAAACCGGTGTAAATGACCCCAAAATGGGGATGGGGACCCCAGAATGGGGCTGGGGACCCCCAAAACCAATGTAAGTGACCCCAAAACGGGTCTGAGCACCCCAATAATGGGGCAGGGGACCCCAAAAATGGGGCTGGAGACCCCCAAAACCAACACCAATGACCCC
>NW_026635913.1:0-1991 GCF_028554395.1 Pezoporus wallicus | reverse complement strand
CTTTCCCTGCTGGTCCTTCTGCCGTGTGAGCAGATGCCACTGTTCATTCTGTGCTGACTGTGTTGCTGCGCAGCAGAGAGCAGCCTCTGGACTGATTCCATTCAAATGCTTTTCCTGTATGAAAGTGAGCAGTGAAAGCAACGATGGAGGCACCAATGTAAAGGTGATTGTGTGCTGAACAGGTCCAGCACCAGCTTTCAATCCTGGCTCTTCTGCTGTGGGAGCAGAGGCCAAACGTTCGTGCTGTACTCACTGTGCTGCTGGGCAGCTGAGAGAGACCACCTGAGAATTTGGATTCAAATGGACTTTTAGGTATGAAACCGAGGAGAGACTGCAATGATGGTGACCCCGTTGCAAAGCTGCTTGTGTGCTGAAGAAGCAGAGCACTAGCTTTCCCTGCTGGTCCTTCTGCCGTGTGAGCAGATGCCACTGTTCATTCTGTGCTGACTGTGTTGCTGCGCAGCAGAGAGCAGCCTCTGGACTGATTCCATTCAAATGCTTTTCCTGTATGAAAGTGAGCAGTGAAAGCAACGATGGAGGCACCAATGTAAAGGTGATTGTGTGCTGAACAGGTCCAGCACCAGCTTTCAATCCTGGCTCTTCTGCTGTGGGAGCAGAGGCCAAACGTTCGTGCTGTACTCACTGTGCTGCTGGGCAGCTGAGAGAGACCACCTGAGAATTTGGATTCAAATGGACTTTTAGGTATGAAACCGAGGAGAGACTGCAATGATGGTGACCCCGTTGCAAAGCTGCTTGTGTGCTGAAGAAGCCCAGCACTAGCTTTCCCTGCTGGTCCTTCTGCCGTGTGAGCAGATGCCACTGTTCATTCTGTGCTGACTGTGTTGCTGCGCAGCAGAGAGCAGGCTCTGGACTGATTCCATTCAAATGCTTTTCCTGTATGAAAGTGAGCAGTGAAAGCAACGATGGATGCACCAATGTAAAGGTGATTGTGTGCTGAACAGGTCCAGCACCAGCTTTCAATCCTGGCTCTTCTGCTGTGGGAGCAGAGGCCAAACGTTCGTGCTGTACTCACTGTGCTGCTGGGCAGCTGAGAGAGACCACCTGAGAATTTGGATTCAAATGGACTTTTAGGTATGAAACCGAGGAGAGACTGCAATGATGGTGACCCCGTTGCAAAGCTGCTTGTGTGCTGAAGAGACACAGCACAAGCTTTCCCTGCTGGTCCTTCTGCCGTGTGAGCAGATGCCACTGTTCATTCTGTGCTGTGTTGCTGCCAGCAGGGAGCAGGCTCTGGACTGATTCTATTCAAATGCTTTTCCTGTATGAGTGTTAGCAGTGAAAGCAACGATGGAGGCACCAATGTAAAGGGGATTGTGTGCTGAACAGGTCCAGCACCAGCTTTCAATCCTGGCTCTTCTGCTGTGGGAGCAGAGGCCAAACGTTCGTGCTGTACTCACTGTGCTGCTGGGCAGCTGAGAGACACCACCTGAGAATTTGGATTCAAATGGACTTTTAGGTATGAAACCGAGGAGAGACTGCAATGATGGTGACCCCGTTGCAAAGCTGCTTGTGTGCTGAAGAGGCACAGCACTAGCTTTCCCTGATGCTCCTTCTGCCGTGTGAGCAGATGCCACTGTTCATTCTGTGCTGACTGTGTTGCTGCGCAGCAGGGAGCAGGCTCTGGACTGATTCTATTCAAATGCTTTTCCTGTATGAAAGTGAGCAGTGAAAGCAACGATGGAGGCACCAATGTAAAGGGGATTGTGTGCTGAACAGGTCCAGCACCAGCTTTCAATCCTGGCTCTTCTGCTGTGGGAGCAGAGGCCAAACGTTCGTGCTGTACTCACTGTGCTGCTGGGCAGCTGAGAGACACCACCTGAGAATTTGGATTCAAATGGACTTTTAGGTATGAAACCGAGGAGAGACTGCAATGATGGTGACCCCGTTGCAAAGCTGCTTGTGTGCTGAAGAAGCAGAGCACTAGCTTTCCCTGCTGCTCCTTCTGCCGTGTGAGCAGATGCCACTGTTCA
>NW_026635912.1:0-202803 GCF_028554395.1 Pezoporus wallicus | reverse complement strand
GTGCCCCCCAGCTCCAGCCTTCACACAGCAGCTCAGTTCCTGCCACAGCCTGGCCCAGCTGCTGGCCACGGCCGCTCACAACCAATGGCGTGGGCATGGGAATGGTGGAGATGAGCCCCTGGGGTGCAGAGGGGGGCACAGCCCCCCCCTCCCCAGCCCCATTCTGACTGTACAGCCACCCGCAGGTCCCACACTCTTATGGTGGGGGGGCTGGGAGGCCCCCCCCCCATGCAACCCCACCGTGGTGTGCCCCAGCAGCCAGGGGCGGTCATGCATGGTGTTCCTCCCCAAGCCAAAGCGCAGCCCTGCCCCGGGCCCTGCTCTACCAAAGGAACCGGCGCTCGGTATTAAAGTTGGTATTTCTCTAGGCCGTGCCTGGTGTCGCGCATCCACCGGCACGTGGCTCCCTCCGCCCGCTCCCCCCCGCGCCCTCCCCGTGGTCCGCTCCGCTCCCCCCCACGGCCGCTGGCATGATCCGTCTGGCTCAGCTCCACCCCGCCCAGCGCGCTGGAGTTGGCGCATTCCCCCCCCCCCCGCGGGACTATGTACATGGTTCATCCCATTGCGGGCCCCTTCTCAGCGTCGCGCTGCGCTTGGGCCGCCTTGTGATTGGCTGCGCAGCGCCCTCTTGCGCGGTGATTGGTTCCGTCGGGCCGCTCCGCCCCGCCCCTCGCGCTGTGGTTGGCTCCGCGCGGGTCCCGGTTGCGGGTGGCGGCGGCGGCGGGGCCATGGCGCGGTGGCGGCGGTGAGGGCCATGGCGGCCCCGCACGCGGAGAAGCTGGAGGGAGGCGTCCCGGCCCCGCCGCCCCCCCCGGGGCCCCCGCACCCCGCGGGCAGCGCCGCCGCCGGCGGGCCCGGCCGCAAGCAGGGGAAGGCAGGTGAGCGCGGGCGGACCGGGACCGGGCGTGAGGGGGGGGGGGGGGGCCGGCACCGGCTGACGCGGCCCCGCTTGTCCCTGCAGGGCTGCAGATGAAGAGCCCCGAGAAGAAGCGGCGCAAGTCCAACACGCAGGTAGGGCACGGCCCGGCAGCGGGGCCGCGGCCGGGAGCGGGCTTGCTCTTAGCGCCGCCGCCTCCCGCTGCAGGGCCCCGCCTATTCGCACCTCTCGGAGTTCGCGCCGCCGCCCACCCCCATGGTTGACCACCTGGTGGCCTCCAACCCCTTCGAGGACGACTTCGCGGCGCCCAAAGCGGGTGCAGCCGCCGCCGCCGCCGCCTCCTTCCTTGGCAGCCCCGTCCCCTTCGGGGGCTTCCGCGTCCAGGGCGGCATGTCCCCGCAGGTGCCCCCCGGCTACGGCGGCGGCCCCCAGCCCCTGCGGCGCCAGCCCCCGCCCTTCGCCCCCGGGCAGATGGGCCCGGCCTTCAGCATGGCCCCGCAGGGCCCCGGCTACGGGCAGCCGGGCGGCGTGGGCTTCCCGGGGCAGCCCTTCGGGCAGCCGCTGGGGCCGAGCTTCAGCCCGCCCGGGGCGCCACTGCTGCAGGGGCCGGTCGGCAGCTTCGGGCCCATGATCTCCCCGACCCTAGGGCAGCCCCCGCGGGGGGACGTGGGCCCCGGCCCGGCGCTGAACCCGCCCCCCGGGGGCCCGGCCGTGGGGCAGCGCTTCGGGCAGCCCGGCGGCCTCTTCGGACAATCGCCCCTGCAGCGGCCTGGGCAGGGCGGGCCCCCGCTGCCCCCCACCGCCAGCCCCTTCCCCGGGGCTGACCCCGGCTTCCCGCCCAGCGGCGAGGAGGGGGGCAAGAGCCTGAACCCCCCGCCCGGTGCCTTCGCCCCGGAGCAGCACTCGGGCTCTCCCGCCGCCGTCAACGGAGCCCAGCCCGGCTTCACCCCTGGCAGCGCTGGGCGCGGTGCCGGCACCCCCGAGACCAACAGCCTCCCTCCGCCCGCCCCGGGGAAGGCAGTGGGGGGCTCGGGCCATCAGCCGCCGCCGGGGCTGGTGTACCCGTGCGGGGCCTGCCGCAACGAGGTGAACGACGACCAAGATGCCATCCTGTGCGAGGCCTCGTGCCAGAAGTGGTTCCACCGGGAGTGCACCGGAATGACGGAGAACGCCTACGGGCTGCTCACCACCGAGGCCTCGGCCGTCTGGGCCTGTGACTTCTGCCTCAAGACCAAGGAGATCCAGTCCGTGTATGTGCGGGAGGGCCTGGGACAGCTGGTGGCTGCCAACGACGGCTGAGCCGCCCGCCCCCCCCCGACCCTCCCTGCCACCGGCCACGGACTGACCCCCGGTTCTGGCACCATCATCCAGCTGTGCCATCACCAGCCCTTTACTGGGGAAGGGGGGGTGCCTGCGGTGGCCCCATGATGTACTCGGGGCAGTCCCAGCGCTCTCTTCCTCTCCCCGGTGCTTGGGATGGCCCCGGTGCCCCCCCTCCCCGGTTATTCCGTTTAATTGAAACTTTTGTACCGTCGCCATAAACCTCTCAATCGCGCGTGTCTGTGTCTCGCTTCGTGCCCGCCGCGGGGGGGGGCGGGAAATGGGGGCGGTGTCCGGTACCGGCGGGGTGGCCGCACGCGCCCCGCCCCGCCGCCATCCCATTGGCCGCTGGCGTCACGTGCAAGCCCCTTCCCGAGGGCGGTGACCGGCACCGGAGAAAGTTACCGGCGGGACCGCGGCACCAGGTACCGCCCCCCCCCCCTCCATCAGCATCACCCCGGGCACGGAGCCGGGAGCGGGGGGGTGGTCGGAGCCCCACGGGCCGGTTCCGGGTCCCTGAGTGGCGGCGGGGGCTGCCCGTGTGCCCGGTACCCCCCTTCCCACCCGGTACCGCCGCCTCCCCGCGGGGCAAGGTGCCCCCTGGCCGAGCGCTGTGTGCCCCCCAGGCTGGGTCCGGTGTCCCCCGTCCACCTGCCCGGCGGCATCACGAGGCTATAAATACCCGTGTGATAGAACCCCCGGGTATAAACGGAGCAGCTGCTGCCGGTGGAGGGGGCCCGGGGGGGGAGGAGCGGGTGCTGCTGCCTGCGAGCACCGGCGCTGTCCGGTCCGGTCCGGTCCGGGTCGCGTCCCTCCGCCTGTCTTTTGTGCAGGTGGCTCCGGGCCGTGCCCATGGCGGAGAAACTGGAGCCCCGGGACTCGGAGAGCAGCAGCCGGGAGCCGGCGGGCAGCGAGGTGAGGGCCGGGCTGTGGGCACGGGCCGAGGGCACGGGGGGCGAGGGGCCGGGACCGAAGGTGCCGCCACCCCATTTCTCGCAGGGGCTGCCCGTGGAGACGCTGGGTCCGGAGCTGGAGCCGGAGGAGGAGGATGAAGATGAAGGCAGCAGGGACCCCGTCGCAGGCAGGAGGCCGTGCGGGGCTGGGCAGGTCGGGGGCCGCGGGGCCGCCGCTCACCGCTGCTCTCTCAATCCCCAGCAGTGGCCGTCGAGGCCGCAGCCGTTTCCCTCATCCCTGCGGGGCTTGGACCGAGAGGGGACCCGGGGCCCGGGCTCCTGCCAGGGGAACGCGGGACCCCGCAGCACCCGGAAGGGCACCAGGAGCCCGGGGCCGAGCCCCCTCTGGACGGCTCCGCAGAGCCCGGTGGTGACGAGCAGAAAGAGCCCGATGCCGGGGCTGAGTTCCCCGCTGCAGGTCAGGCCCTGCGGGGGCCGGGCAGGGGGGGCCGTGCTGAGGGGCAGCCCCTCCCTGGAGGTGCCCATCCCTCCCCAGAGCCACCAGCGGAGGAAGGGACCTGCACCAGCAGTGATGATGATGTGGAGGGGCTGCGGCGACGGTGGGGCCATGAGCCCTGTCCTGGGTCACCCCCTCCCGTGCCAGCCTCGCACCGGGGGACTCCGGGCACCAGGGACGAGGACGGGCTCAGCATGAGCAAGTACCTGCTGGGGGCTGTGGCGCTGGTGGCCGTGGGGCTGCTGATTGTGTCTGGTGAGTGGGGTCCTGGGGCAGGATGGGGGTCCAGGGGCACAGTTGGGGCCCTGCCTCCCCTTCATCCCTTCTTGTCCGCAGGTGGCATCTATGACCCAGCAGATGGTGAGTGCTGGGCAGGATGCGGGCACACGGCAGCATGCATGTGGCTGTGGTTCGATGCCTCCCTCCTGTCTGGTTCCACTCCCCAGACCCCACAGAGCACGTGGTGAATCGGGATGTGGCAGCCGGGGAGCAGGAACCGCTGCTGCCCATTGACAGCAATGTAAGGAGGGATCTGCAGTGGAGCTGAGCCTCTCCACACTGACCAGGGGCAGGTGGCACCCCCGGCTCCATCTTTCCTCTCCCCCAGGCCTCACAGAAGAAGCTGCCACCATCGGGTGCTGGGGACCTGCAGAGCCCACAGTCCCTGAGCCTGCTTCTGGACAAGCTGGCGAAGGAGAACCAGGAGATCCGGCTCATGCAGGCAGAGCTGCAGGTGGGGCTTGGGGAGCCAATGCCCCGTCCCGGTGGTGCTGCCCCCATCCCACCTCGCTCACGGCCCCGCTGCCCCCCAGGCCCACAAGGAAGAGCTGCAGGTGCTGCTGCGCAAGAGTGAGGGCAAAGTGGCGGTAGCCGGGGCACAGCAGCAGAGCCTGGAAGCAGAGAATGCGCGGCTTCGGGCGGCACTGGAGCGGGAAGCAGCCATGCTGCGGGAGACCCGGGCTGAGCTGCAGCGCCTGCGGGAGGCTGCAACACCGGAGCAGCCCCCCGGCCCCAGTGGGGACACGGCGTGGCGTGAGGGCCCACGCTTGGCGTCGGTGCGGCGGGAGCTGGCAGGGGCCCTGGAGCGGGCACGAGGCACCGGGGGGCTCGAGGCGCTGGTGGCAGAGCTGAGCGCCCTGGAGCAGCGCCTGAGCAGGGAGCTGGAGGCAGGGGGGGCCTGGAAGAAGCGGTTCAAGGCAGAGAAGGAGAGCAAGCGGCACGGTGCCGACGAGCGCAAGAGGAGGGGACACGGCAAACCCTATGGGCGCAGCAAGGACACCCGGTTCCCCCGGGAGTACAAGCAGGGCAAAGCCTGGGGGAAGCCGTCTCGGGTCCCCCCCTTCAGCCGGCGCCGCGTGCGGTGCTGCTGCTGAGCGGGAAGAGGAAATCGGGGAAGGATTTTGTGGCCGAGGAGCTGCGGGGCCGGTACCGGGAGATGGGGCCGGTACCGGGGGGGGGGGGGGGGGGCGGTGTCCGGGGGGGGCGGTCGGTACCGGTGGGTCGGGCCAGGTACCTGGGGGCGGGGCCGGTAGCGGGAGCTGGGGCTGGTACCGGGGGGTCGGTACCGGTGGGTCGGGCCAGGTACCCGCGGGCGGGGGCGGTACTGGGAGCTGGGGCTGGTACCGGGGGGGGGGGGTCGGTACCGGTGGGTCGGGCCAGGTACCTGGGGGCGGGGCCGGTACCGGGAGCTGGGGCTGGTACCTGGGGGGTCGGTACCGGTGGGTCGGGCCAGGTACCCGTGGGCGGGGACGGTACCGGGAGCTGGGGCTGGTACTGGTGGATCGGGGCAGGTGCCGTGCCCAGTGCCGGTGCCTCTGACTCCTCTCCCACAGGCTGGGCCCCGATGTCTGCACCGTGCTGCGCCTCTCCGGACCCCTCAAGGAGCAGTATGCCAAGGTACGGTGCCAGGACACGCTGTGCCATGCCGAGCTGGGCTGTGCTGAGCCGAGCTGTACCGAGCTGTGCCGTCCTGCTCCGAGCCTCACCGTGCTGTGCTGAGCCAGACCGTGCCGTGCCACACCAAGCCCTGTGGCATGGGCTGTGCCCCCCTGACCCCGTATCCCCGCAGGAGCATGGCCTGGACTTCCAGCGGCTCCTGGACGCCAGTGCCTACAAGGAGATGTTCCGGCAGGACATGATTCATTGGGGCGAGGAGAAGCGCCACGCCGACCCCGGCTTCTTCTGCAGGGCAGCGGTGGAGGGAGCGGCGCAGCCGGTGTGGGTGAGCCGGGAGGGACACAGGGACACGCGGGATGTGGAGGCTCCGGGATGGGTGCTGACAGAGCCCCTCAAAGGTGGTGAGCGACACGCGGCGCCTCTCGGACGTGGAGTGGTTCCGGGATGTCTACGGTGACGTGGTGCAGACTGTGCGGGTCGTGGCCACTGAGGAGACGAGGAAGAGGAGGAACTGGGTCTTCGTTGCTGGTGAGCGACCGCCGCACTGAGTGCAGTGATGAACCCGGGGCTGCGCTGACAGCAGGACTGCCCCGTAGATGGATCCGCCCCTGGCCTCTGGCTGTGGGAGCTGGAGGGTTCAGGTGAAGCCCCCCAGCTCCATGGGCTGAGGCTGCGGCAGGGGATGGACAGAACCTGGCCCGGGCTGGGGCCTCACCTGGGCTCTGCTCTTCCCCAGGGGTGGATGACGCCGAGTCAGAGTGTGGCCTGGACCAGGGAGTGAGCTTCGACTGGGTGATCACCAACGATGGGGATGAGCTGTCCCTGGACCAGCAGCTGGAGATGCTCCTGCAGGCGGTCCGCAGCCGCCTGTAGCTGTGGCCTCTCTCCCAGTGGTGGGGGGTGCCCCAGATCCCCCCTTGTGCCTGTGCTGGAAGTAAAGCTCTGACACCGAGAGCTGTTGCCACCCGGCTCCATCTCGCTTCCCTTGGGAAGGGTGTTCACATGGGGCTGGAGACATGGGTGATGCCCCTCGGGGTGCCCCCCCCAGCTTTGTGGGGGTAGAGGCAAATGTGCAGTTTAATTAATGGGGGGTCACCAGCTGGGTGCTTTGTGGTGTATTTTAATAGGCTTCCAGCAGCCAATTCCCTGCGGATTATCCACTTCCCAAGCAGACGGCTCCCGCCCTGATGCCTGCTCCTCTCTTGCAGCAGCTGGGCACTGCCGGGGGGGTCCTGAGGGGTTGCAGGGTGGGAGGGATTTGGGTCCTGTCACCCCTAAATCCATCGCTGTGGCGTGAGCCCTGGGTCTGGCATCGCCCCCGATTCCCCTCGGGGACATCCTGGGGGACACACGGGGTGACCTGGTTGGAGATCATGGAGGGAGGGGCGGTGGTGCCCTCCGGGGACCTGCAGCCCCCTCCCGGTGCCTTCGAGGGGAGCCCGGTGCGCGCGGGGCATCCCCCGGGGAGGGAGGATGGGCGGAACCGGCGCCGGTGCCGGCGGACTACAAGTCCCGAACGACCCCGCAAGAGACGCAGGGACCGGGGGCGCGGGGTGCGGGGGGGGGGGCACGAAGCGGGGAGCGGGCGGTGATGATGTCAGCCTGCGGGGAGCCCCGGCGCGGCCAATGGCGCGGCGGGGCCGGGCCAGCGGCGGCGGCGACGGGGGCGGCGGCGGCGGCGGCGAGCGCGCGGCAGCGGCGAGCGCGCGGCGCCCATTCATGATCCAGCGCGCGGGGCCGGTGCCCGGTAAAACGGAGCCGGTGCCCGGTGAAGCGGCGCCGGTGCCGCCGCCGCCGCCGTCATGGAGACATCGGGGCATCTGCACGACTCGGGCGTGGGGGACCTGGAGGAGGACGGCCGCTGTCCCTGCCCCTTACCGGGGGATGAGCGGCCGCCGCCTCCCGCCGCGCTGCCGCCGCTCCAGCACAGCCTGTTGCACTCCTCGCCCGGGTCGCTGCGGGCCCCTCCTCCTCCTCCCGCCGCCCCCGCCGCCCTCCACCCTTCCTCCCGCCACGGCAGCCAGCTCAACCTCGGCGACCACCCGGCGGGCTCCGGGGTGGCGAGCGGCAAACACCGGCAGCCCAGCCCGCTGGTGCACCGGCGGGACAGCAACCCCTTCACCGAGATCGCCATGAGCTCCTGCAAGTACAGCGGCGGCGTGATGAAGCCCCTCAGCCGGCTCAGCGCATCCCGGCGGAACCTCATCGAGGCCGAGCCAGAGGCGCAGCCCCTGCAGCTCTTCGGTACCGGGGGACCCCCCGAGATCGTCGTCTCACGTGAGGACAACCACGCGCCCGCTGCCCGCTGCCCCAGCCGCCCGCCGGCTCACCCGGCCCCTGCCACCTTTGCCAAGGGGCCCAAGCGCAAGGCGCAGAACATCGGCTACCGGCTGGGGCACCGCCGGGCGCTCTTTGAGAAAAGGAAGCGCCTCAGCGACTACGCGCTCATCTTCGGCATGTTCGGCATCGTCGTCATGGTCATCGAGACCGAGCTCTCCTGGGGGCTCTACTCCAAGGTACAGAAGGGGCCAGACCTTGGGCGCGGGGCTGTCGGTGCTCTTCGGTGGCCAGCGGGGTGAGCGCAGCACTGTGTGCCCCGTATGGTGTCCCGTGGGATACACATGGAGCCGTTGGCTCTGTGAGCCATGGGACGCAGCTGGATGGGGACCGATGGGGACACTGCGGCCGCAGGTGCCGGACGGGGCTGTGGCCACCGGGGCCGCGTGGCAGCCAGTGTGTACCAGGTGCCTGGGCAGGCGCTGCCCCACGTGCCAGCAGTACCGAGGACAGACCCACCAGGGTCTGCGGTGCCCATGGGCGGCCTGGCTGGGTGCCCCTCGAGGCGCTGTGCCCTCGGCGGTACTCAGAGCCCCATCTCCCTCCTCCTCCGCCTCCTCCACACCCTTTTCTTCCATTTTTTTTCCTTTTTTTCTTTTTTGCAGGACGGTGTCTTTTATTTATAATTCTCCCCCCCCCACGCCCCTTCCAGCTCCTGCTCCCGGGCTGCGCTGGTTGGCAGCGATATGAATAACTCTTTGTATAGACATCTGTCATGTTATTTATACCTATCCAGAGAGGGGAAGGCATCAGCACCCGCGCCGGCAAAGGGCGTGTGTGGCACCCATGGGCGTCAGCGGGACGCTGCTGAGGGGGCTGGGGGCAGGAGCCGGTGGGAAGGGGCCGCTCGCTGCTTCCTGCTATTATCCAGCGCGGGCGGTGGGGAGGGTGGCGCGGGCAGAGGCAGCGACAGAGCTGGAGCAGGTGGAAGGAGGGAGGGAAGGAGGGAGCGAGGGACGCGGCCGGGGGTCCTGTGGGTGTGGGGGGACCCCACGGAGGTGCCCGTCTGGAAGCGGGGGGCTCCCGGCTGTCGGCGGCGGTGGGAGCACAGGAGCCGGCAGCAGCGGCTCCCTGCGCGCTGGCGGAGGCAGAGGGATTGTTCCGTGCCGAGCCCACATCCCTGGCTCCCCCGCTGGGGAACGAGGATGCTTCGCCTCTCTTCACCGCCACATCCTCCCCAGCGGTTCCCTGTCGGCGGCACCAAGGCCAAACCCCGCCGCCACCGTCGCCCGCTACCTGTTGAGCCGCGGCTGCCCGCACCGGGCCCCCGTGCCGGGCGCGGGGTGCCAGAGACGCCTCGGACGCATGTGCCAGCCCCGCACGCAGCCGGGGAAGACCCTGTGAGTCAGCGCCGCCGCCCGCGGCCACCGCGACCCCGGCGCCTGCCGCGCTGCCGGGGCCGAGCCCCGCAGGGGTCGGCAGTGGGCGATTGTTTGTAAACGCCCCTCGGCAGCCGCCGGTGGGAAACCCGAGCGGGGCCGCGGCTGTGCCCGGGCAGCTGTCGGTGCTGCCGACCCTGGCCCCGCTCCAGCTCCGCTGCCGGCGGGGCCGAGCCGGGAAGCGGTGGCCGGGGTTTGCCGGCGCTCTCTGCCGGTCCCTCGGGTGTGGGCAGGATGGGGCCTCTCCCTGCTCCGGCGCGGCACCGCCGGGGGGAAGCATCCTCCCATCCCAGCCGAGTCCCTCCATTCCTTGCCGTTGTTTGCCACCAGCATGGGCTCCAGCAGCGGCTCTTCCTGCCGGGTCCCTCTGGACCCGGTGCTGGAAGGAGGCGTTGGGAAAGCCCTTGCCAATAACACTTGCCAGGAGGGCCGGTGGTCCCCGTCCTCTGGGGAGGCAGAGCAGGGAAGGGTCTGGCTGGAGCAGCCTTGGCACGAGCCCTGCCCCAGAGTTTGCCTATTAATAGCCGTTGCTTGGTCCCCGGCACTTCTCTCAGCACCAGCCATTATATCCACACAATTGCACGGTCGGAGCCAAGTCGTTAACAATGCGCCACAGCCTCCGCGGCAAATAGTCCCTTCTTCGTGGTTAAATACCCCGCGGGCCTGGGGAACACCGGGGAGAGAAGCGAGGCTGAAGGCAGCCGGGTGCACTGGGGAGCAAAGGATAGGTGCAACGTGCCATGAGCGTGCTGGCTCTCAGAGTGCGGGGTGGAGGTGCGGATGGGTGCTGGTTTGGAGATAACACCTTGGTGAGGGGCTGCCAGTGCTCAGTGGGTGCCCCGGCACCGGTGGTCCGGATCATGGCAGCATGAGCTTGCCGGTGACTGAATGGGATCCAGAGGCGAGCCCATAGGAGAGGACGGTGAATCCTGCTCTTCCCGATTGGGTCCACTTTGGCCACCAGTGAATCAGGGGCTGATTTCATTTACATCGAGCTAATTATCAGGACTTTCTAATTAGATCATCCATTAGGGTGCCATAATATTGTGGTCATGCCAGATGCGGCTGGGGTGCTGGTGTCCATGTGGCAGCAAGGGGAGGATGGTCATTACATTTGCCAGGATTGGATTCAAATCCCATTTTGGAGAAAAAGCCACTCTTGCCCATGGTGCTGGTGGTGCCAGTGGTGCTGGTGGTGCCCTAGCTGCCATGCCAAGCTGCTCTGGGTGGGAGCTGGGGCTCCTGAAATGCTGGTGGAGGGGGAAGCATCTCCCTGGGGGTGCGGAGCCCGGTGTCATGGGGTATCCCCCCTAATGCCTGCCCTGCTCTTGCCTTGCAGGACTCCATGTTCTCCCTGGCCCTAAAATGTCTTATCAGCCTCTCCACCATCATCCTGCTGGGCCTCATCATCGCCTACCACACGCGGGAGGTGCAGGTAGGTCCCCATGGTGCCAGGGCTCTGGTGGGATGAGGGACCTGTGCCACAGCCTGCGTGGATCCTCCTCTGTCCTTGCCGGGGCCTCGGGGGGCAGGAGAGGGTCTCAGGAGCACTGAGGGGTCTGCCTGGGCAGAGCTGTCGGTGACTGTGGGAGGCTGCAGCAGGAAGGGCTCGGACCTGCTGAGGTGCCAAGGAAAGCTATGAAATCTTTCCTAATCAGGGCTGCCCACTCTCTTCCTCCCTTTGCTGGGAAATGAAAGGGCCCCCAGTTTGCTTCAGGAAGGCTGTGCTTCCATGCAGGATCCAGCTTCAGCTCGATGGGATGGGAGAAACAAACGGGCGTGCGGGAGAAGGAGCATCCCGGGCAGGGGCACTGCAGCCCCCAGCCCCATGAGCTGGTGCTTTGCTTCTCGTCCTGCTCGGGACCGGGGCTGGAGCCTCAAAGCAAATATTTGAGTGCTCCGGTCTGAGCTGGGTAATGTTTACCCCGGGGTGGCTGCTGCGGGCAGCCGGGGGGGCCGTGCCCCGGCGCTGCCACCTTCCTCTGCTTGTTGTTCTTGGGAGAGGGTTGGTTGAGCAAACACCGCGGCCGCCCCGCGGGGCTTCCCCGCTGCTCTGCCCGTGTCCGGAGCCAACATCCCTGCTCCAGAGCGCACGCGGTCCCGGCGGCTGCTGACCCTGGGAGGGAAGGGAATGAGATCGGTTTGACTTGATTTGCTCCAGGCAAAGCCATGCTGGCTGCTGATCGCCCTATTATCTCTTAGGTGCTTCTAAAGGGATTGCTGGTAATCGGGTGGGGATGGAAGCAGGGCTGAGAGAGCTGTAAATCCTCAGCTTCTCATCCCTCTGGCCTAAGAGGGGGCTGCGCTCACCCTGCTGTGGCACTGCTAAGCCCCCCACCTCGGCCTCAACAGCAACTTCAGCCTCTTCCTTCAGTATTGAGAGACCTGGGCTGGTTCATCCTGGAGAAGAGAAGGCTCCTGAAGGGGAGCCCCCAGAGCAGCTCCAGTGCCTGAAGGGGCTACAGGAAACCTGGAGAGGGGCCTTGGACAAGGGCCTGTAGGGACAGGACAAGGGGAATGGCTTTAACCTGCCAGAGGGGGGGATTGAGATGAGCTCTTAGGCAGAAGCTCTTCCCTATGAGGGTGCTGAGGTGCTGGCACAGGGTGCCCAGAGAAGCTGTGGCTGCTCCATCCCTGGCAGTGCTCAAGGCCAGGTTGGACACAAGGGCTTGGAGCAAGCTGCTCCAGTGGAAGGGGTCCCTGCCTGTGGCAGAGGTTGGAGCTGGATGAGTTTTAAGGTCCCTTCAACCCAAACAGGGCTGGGATTCTGGGATCAACTGCATTAATTGCCAAGTCTTTGGGGATATTTGCAGCTCTCCCTGCTCTTGGTCTCTCCAGGGCTGGGGTATCACTGTGCCTGGGGCCCTGGGTTCTGCCTGTCCCCTCCCCAGCTGCCTGTGCCCACTGTCATCAATGGGCTGGGATGGCAGTGGGTCCCTTGTGTGTCTCCCTGTCCATTGTCCACCAGCCAGGGGCTGTCCCCCGATCCTTCCAGCTCTGCTCCCTGCTCTGTGTGTCCCTTGCTCTTCACTGCGCTGAGCATGTGCAGAACTGCCACCAGCGCTGCTGGGTTCTCAACCTGGGGTCTCACCAGGCTCAGCCCCGTGGAGGTGGCTCTGGTCTGTACCCCCAGTGCAGCTTCTCAGAGGCTTCACTGGTGTTTCACTTGACCAGAGCAATAGTGATCCCCAGGCTTGCTTCTTCCAGTGCTGGGATGCTGGGGATGCTGAAATGTTGGGATGCTGGGGATGCCCCGCTGGGTGCTGCTGGACCGCGCCAGGGTTTCCATGGAAACCCGCAGCGATGTGCTGATGTGCCGTCGGCCCAGGGCTGAGAGGGGCTGGTGCAGGGGGACCTGCCTGAATGCCTCCTTGCTCCTTCCCTTGCCCAACCTGGCCCATTGCACACACACACACCCCACCCCACCCCCCCATCGCAGCCAAAGGGCTCCCTGCCTTTTTCCTCTCGCTAATTTGTTTATTTTTAACACCCTTTTCCAGGAAGGAATGGGCTGTCAGCTCGCTAAATGCCTGAGGATCTCCCCTGACAGCTTGGAGCAGTTCTATAAACAAGCTCTCAAACAAAGCAGCTCAAAGGAGCGGAGCTTTCCCAACAGAAAGGGAGGTGGCTGGGGACGGCTGCTCCATGAGTCAGTCCCCTTGGGGACAGCCCTGTGTGCTGCGCGGTGCGGTGCGGTGCCGTGTGGTGAGGTGCCTGCCGCAGGAGCAGGGGGATTTCCAGTGAGGCAGGAGGGTTGTTTCTGGCTCCCACCCATGGTCTGGAGGAGCCAGTGTGGCTCTGTGCTTTACAGGGTAGAGGACACAGCGGTGACAGGAGCACCAGCTGCCACATCCCCCTTGGATCCCTTCCCAGGGGTGCCTTTGCCAAGCACTGCTTGCGGAGAGGCCTTGAGTGTGTCCCCAGGGCTGTGAGTGACACCAGTGTCCCCACTGCACCCGGCACGAGCTGACGGTAGCCTTGGGAGGGACCCACCGGTGGGGTGGGTGACCGCCTAGGCTTGGGCAGTGTCCCAGAGGGACCAGCCCCAGCTGCCATCCTGAAGCTCCAGCAGAATCCCTGACTCCATCACCACCACCAGTGGTGGGATGGGAGCTGGTACCCAGGATGAACCAGTGGTTGCTATGACAACTGGATCCCTTTGCTGCCAGTGGCCAAGTGCTCTGGCTGTGGCGCTTCCCCCCACCAGAGCTGTCTTGGCACTCGGGTTGTGGTGGCAGGGAAGGGTCTGGGGCATGCTGGGGCTTTGTGGCACCGCAGCTCTGTGCCTGGGCAAGGCTCTGGCCAGCCACTGCATGGGAGTGTGTAGGAGAGAGTTGTCCCTATGCCAGGTGTGTGCTCCAGGAACCGTAAAGCTCTCTGGGGGGTCTCCAGCACTGTGACCATCTCCTAAACACACCGGGAGAGCAGCGGAGGGGATGGTGAAAGCTCATTCCCACCTTTTCCTTTCCAATCCATTCCCAGCCCTTCTGGCCAAAGACATCCCCAGCTCTGCAGGGCTCTGTTGCTGGTCCTCGCCACTGCCTGTGGTATGATGCTGGTGGGGCACTGGTTACCAGGACCACTGGTAACTGTATGGTTTTGCATCCTGGCAGCTCTTTGTGATCGACAATGGCGCTGATGACTGGCGGATAGCGATGACGTACGAGCGCATCCTCTACATCAGCCTGGAGATGCTGGTTTGTGCCATTCACCCCATCCCCGGGGAGTACAAATTTTTCTGGACAGCCCGCCTGGCTTTCTCCTACACGCCTTCCCGGGCAGAGGCAGATGTGGACATCATCTTGTCCATCCCCATGTTCCTGCGCCTCTACCTGATCGCTCGTGTGATGCTGCTGCACAGCAAGCTCTTCACTGATGCCTCCTCGCGCAGCATTGGAGCGCTCAACAAGATCAACTTCAACACCCGCTTTGTCATGAAGACTCTTATGACCATCTGCCCCGGGACGGTGCTGCTGGTCTTCAGCATTTCCCTCTGGATCATCGCCGCGTGGACGGTCCGGGTGTGCGAGAGGTGAGAGGGGCTGTTCAGGATGTGTGGTGGTTCGGGGTGCTCAGTGGTGTCCCAGCACCATGTGTGAGGGATGCAGAGTTCTGGGGGCTCAGCAGCCACCGTGTCCCACCAGTGAGCCCCCAGAAGCAGGAGGCAGAGGCAGCGCAGGTCAGGGTGCAAGGGGATGCTGAGGAGCTGGTGTGGGAGCCCCAGGGCAATGGGGGGAACAGGAGGAGCTGGGGGTGCTGCGAGGCTGGCGAGTGGCAGCGCCTGGTGCGGGCTCTGGTGTTGTTGCGAGTGACTGCCATGACAACACCGTGGTGACAAACCCACTGCCGGATGGCATCACACCGCCATCGGCGCGCTGGGTGCAGGGTTGCTGTAGCGACAAGCCCTGATGGGTACCGCTGCTCCTCCATCTCCTGAGGACATGTCAGGGCTCCTTTGTCCCCCGGGGGGAACCAGGAGGCTGTGGCGGGGCACCCCCAGCCCTCCCCAGTGCTGTGCTGCAGGGGTGCAGGGTACCAGCAGCCTCTGTCCATCCTGGTGGTGTGCTTCCCATCCCAGCCATCCCTGTCTCCAGAGGCTGAGCTTGGTGCTGTGCTGCCATCAAAGCTCAGCTAATTGCCCCAGAGGGATAACACTGCGGACAACACATGCGTTGTGATTCAGTGTCTGTGGACTTGCACCGGAATCCCTTGAAGTTGTTGTGGCAGCTTCGTGCCATCCGTGGACCTGAGGTGTGAGAGATGGCACCTGTGGCACCCCAGGGACCCCCAGCTTGGGGCTGGGTGCTTACAAGGCTGGACAAGATCACCCCTTCTCTTCCCTAAGGTAGGACTCATCGTTCTCATCACCTTGTGAAGAGGCATTAGAGCAGCAGAGCGGAGTGACACGCTGAGATTTGACAAGCCTTTATAGCCTGTGTTTGCCTCCGTGCCTCCCACAGCGATGTTCTGGGTGTGTGCTGGATGCTCGTGCACCGCTTCTTTGTGTTTGGGAGATCTTCATTTGGGCCTCCTAAATGGGGAGCGGGTGACCATGCTCCCCGGGGCACCCAGGGGGTTGATTCTCCACCTGGGAGTGGGCTTAGGCTGGAAAATGCAAAGTACATAAAGAACCATTAGCGACAGGGGAAAAAAGAGCCAGGAATGACGCAGACAAGGCGCTGCGGATCACCGGCACCACAGCTGCTGCCACCTCCCTCTATCTGATGGGGACCTGGGGGGGACTCAAGAGCGCGGCTGCGGATGCACCGACCGTGGGTTGCAGGACCCCTGCATCCTCCCCTCCATCCATGAGGACTGCACCATCCCCGGGTCCACAAAGCTCCCACGGAGGCCGCGCAGGATGCGTCCCCACCGGTTTCCCGTTCCCACTGGAAACCAGTTTGCTGCGCTTTGTGGGAGCGCCCCACAGAGCAGCCCCGCGCAGAGGTGGCTCCGTGGCGATGGCACGGCCCCGCTGCGGCACCGTGGGCTGCTCCAGCGCCGGTGCTGCCACGGCGCTGCCGGGCGTCCCGCAGTGCGTGCCGGGGGGCACCGCGCTCCGAAGGCAGCGAGTCGCTTAGCAACCTCGCCCGCTCGCCGGCCACGCAGCGCTGCGGGCGATGCCGGCACCGCCGCTGATGGCACCCGTGTGTGTTCACACACACGTGCGCTCACACACACGTGTGCCCACACGTGTGCTCACTCCCCAGGGTGAGGGTGCAGCTATGATGCTGCTGCCCAGACGTGAGGGGTCGGTTCAGCCGAGCTGGTGCGGCCAGCGTGGTGATGCTCCGTGGGACCGGCGCGATATTCAGGGCAGCCCCATGGCAGGGAGTTCCTGTGCCCTTAGTGGGTGATGGAAATGGGTTCTGGGGTGTAACTGATGGTGGCAGCTCCTCTTCCTGCCCCTCCTGTGTCAGCTTCTGAGTGTCCACTTACTTGGTGGGAAAAACATTTCAGAAAGGGAGAAAACCCAACTGCTCTGGGAGTGAGGAGCTGGGATAAACCGGGGGGGGTAACTGCCAAAAGCTCCATCTGTTTTCCCTCTAGTGATTTCATGAGGAGGTCAGAAGAAGCCTGCTGGGGAGAGGGATGTGTGCAGGCAGTGAGGGTGACAGGGTGAAGGTGCTGCCTGCACCTTGGTCCTGCTGCACTGCCAGGAAGCAGCACTGCATCCCTTGGGAAGCATCACCCAGAGGCTCAGCAGGACCCACTGCTGGTCCCCGGTGTGGCACAGGGGGCTCAGTGCGGGTTGCAGAGTGGGATGCAGAGCGGGATGCAGAACAGGATGCAGAGTGGGATGCAGAGCAGGATGCAGAGCAGGATGCCGGCAGGGAGCTGGCGCGGTTGGGGGTTTGCAGCTGTTTCTCCCATCAGGCAGCTCTTTCCACCACGCCACGTGGCATCGGGACGCCGGCGGCAGGACCGGGACGTGGTGACAGCTCTGACGGGAAGCAGAAGCCTTTTCCGCTGAGTTCTCACTCTGTTTCTGTCCATGTGGTTTTTCCCTGGGCCAGGAATTGTGCAACTGCTGCTGCTGGGGGGCATCTGCCACGTTCTTAATCCCTCTTCCCCACTGCACAGCCTTGTGCTGGGGCAGCCACCATGCCCAGCTGCACCCATTGCTCCCCATCCCCTGCCCCGACACTGATGCCCGTGTCCCCTTGGCAGGTACCATGACCAGCAGGATGTAACCAGCAACTTCCTGGGTGCCATGTGGCTCATCTCTATCACTTTCCTCTCCATCGGCTATGGTGACATGGTCCCACACACCTACTGCGGGAAGGGTGTCTGTCTGCTCACTGGCATCATGGTAAGGGCCGTGCTGAGCCGGTTGCCCCGCTGTGGGCTCTGCTTGTGCCCAGCATGGCAGCAGGGCCACCAGGTTTTACCAGGACCTGCTTCCCAGCTGGTTTGTCCTTGCACAAGGCACAAGGGCTACAGCTTTGAGGACTCCTGCGAGCTGATAGAGCTGGGATTAGAGGACGTGGAGTTTTGGCTCAGAAGGTGATGGTGCAAATGGAGCCGTCTCCAGCGCACCCAGCTCTATGCCCCTTGGCTCCAGGTGTTGTATTGGAGCCGTTCCCCCTCCCTGCTCCACCAGCAACTGTTAATTTTCCATTATCTGAAGTCTTTGATCTGTGTCGATGGGGTCAGGTACCAGCGAGGCCCAAAGGAGCCAGGCGAGGTGGAAAATACCCCTTGGAGGGGGGGCTAGAGTGTTTCCCAGCTGAATGAGGGGTCCCGGAGCATCCCACAGCCCCGCCAGGAAGGGGGAAGTGGTGGGAGCAGGCAGCTTGGGTGCTGCTGAAGGATTCAGCTCAGAGCCTGATGTTAATTAATGACTCTGATAAATTAAGAAGCATTTGCCAGGATCGTGGGACCTCTGCCAGGCTATGGGAGGGGGGGGCAGCTTAGCTGGTACAGGCAGAGCACCCAAGCATCGCAGGGAGTGGGGGCTTTGGTGCCTTTGCTTTCCAAAGGCAAATATGTCCTGGAGATGATGGGATCCAGCCCTAATCGCCGGGATAATCAAGCTCCCAGCTGTCGCTTTTGGGAGACGCAGCAATTTGGGAGGGGGGGGATCTTGATTCTGGGGTCCCCTTCCCTGCCCTCCCGCAGATTGCTGGTGCTTTCCCACCCTGGAGCTGGGGGTTCCCCATCCCACCGGGTGCTATCACGGGGCACCAGCTGTGGTGGCACTGGTAAAGCAGGCTTAGCCCAGCCGTTAATGGATGCTGGGGATGCAAAGGCTCACCAGTGCTCACCACTGACCTTGCCAGTCATCCCCAGCCCATCCCATTAATGACCCAGCACATCCCCAAGGACACTCTGTGATATGGAGGATGAGGTGGTTGGGGGGTTCACGGAGCTTTACTGAATGAGAGGGTTGCAATGGAGAGGGTGCAGCAGGATGCTGGAGGGTGACAAACCATGACCCTGCCTGCTGTCCCCGCGCAGGGTGCCGGCTGCACGGCACTGGTGGTGGCCGTGGTGGCCAGGAAGCTGGAGCTCACCAAAGCTGAGAAGCACGTCCACAACTTCATGATGGACACGCAGCTGACAAAGCGGGTAAGGTGCCATGGGAGACAGGGAAGGGATGGGGGGAACCACAGTGGGGGCAGGTCCCACGGGTACCAAATCTGAGGGCCTGGGATGCAGCGGAGGAGCAGTGTTATGGTGGGAGCGAGTGTCACCAGCTCCATGTCAGGGATTTAGGTGATGCAGGATGCTCAGGGAGGAAAAGCCTGTGTTTTTTTTCCGGCTGGGAGGAAACAGGCTCCCTCCTCCTGTGGAGCAGGATCTCAATCAGCTCCGTGTCAGGGAGACAACAGGGTTTTGTGATTCAGCACCTCACCTGCTGCAGACAGGAGCAGTGCTGAGGCTCCTGAGCTTCCCATCGCCGAGGCAGGACACAGGGGCTGCAGGGGGGTTGCTGCTTGTGGCATCGCATCCCCAGCAGCATGGGGGCTGCAGGAGATCCCTGGTCTCAGCAGCCTCGTCACAGCAAAGCATCGGTGTGATGGAGTGGGCTGCTGACGGTGGGAGTAACACTTCATATAGGGGCTGGTGGCAAAGCAAGCGTTGGTGCAGCCCGTGGAAGGGTGATGTCCCAGTGCCGGGATGTGGCAGGGCCACTTCACCCTCGGAATGCCACAGGAGCATCCCCAGGGATAGTTGGTGGCCTCAGTGTGGCCGGGCCAGGAAGGCAAACAGCCGGTTGGCCCCAGCTCCTCCGGCCATGGATATGGATCCGCAGGCTCGGTGCCAGGCAGACAGCAGCCAATTCATCTTGGAGTGAGCAGCAGAGCTGCGGTTGAGTTGGGAACCTGCGGAAGCCACGTCCTCGTGCCGGCAGCAGAGCTGGGAGCTGCCAAGAGCAGCAGATGGATGCAGGAGTCGGGAACAACTTCGAGATTCTTCCTTCTTCTCGAGGCTCAGGGTGCAGTGAGGAGCCTGGGGGGGAGCCTCAGCTCAGGGCAGGGCAGGGATGGGACTGGTGCAGGCATCTCTGCCTGCCCTGATTCCCAACCAAGCTGCCCGTGATCTCCCTTGCAGAGGTGCAGGAGTTCATGGGGAGTGAAGCCGAGCACCTCACTCCAGCTGGGGTGGGTCAAGGGCTCTGGCAGCAGCGGCTCACAGCCGGCGGCAGAGCCAGACCAGTGTCTCTATGAGATCCTGCAGGCCAGTGACCTGCGGCCAACTCTCTTCTTGCAGATCAAGAACGCAGCAGCCAATGTCCTGCGGGAAACGTGGCTCATCTACAAGCACACCAAGCTGCTGAAGAAGATCGACCACGCCAAAGTCAGGAAGCACCAGAGGAAGTTCCTACAAGCCATTCACCAGTAAGGGGCTGCTGGGTGGGCGGTGGCGCTGGGGGGATGCTGGACCCGTGGTGCAGCAGGGGGATGCTTCCCTATCGCCTGGGATGCAGTCGTGATGCTCTTCCCTTCTCCCCAGGTTGCGGAGCGTGAAGATGGAGCAGCGGAAGCTCAGTGACCAAGCCAACACCCTGGTCGACCTCTCGAAGGCAAGTCCCCCCGGTGACCCCTTGGCTCGGCAGGTGTTTCCCTTCACTTGGATGAGCGGCCCTGGCTGACCAGGAGATGCTCTGGCTTGAGGATGTCAGCTGGGAATAAGCAGGAAGAGAAAAGCAGCCACGAGCCAGGCACTAGTGTGGGGGGGGGGGTTCACCCTTTCTCCAGGAGACATCTTTGCTCCCTGCAGCCGCAGGATGCACAGGGCCGGCTGCTGCTTTCCCTTCTGCCTGCACAGGGACAGGATCTCCTCATTTAATGTCCCAGGGTGATCTATGATGCGGTCACAGGGCCCTGCGAGACAAGGCAGCTCAGAAAGGGGTTAGAGGGCTGGGCTCTGCAAGTGGAAATAGCACTGACCCCTCCACCACAGCACTGACCCCTCCACCACACCACTGACCCCTCCAGCCGTGGCACTGACCCCTCCAGCAAGGCACTGACCCCTCCGTCCATGGTACTGACCACGCTGTCCCTCCCCAGATGCAGAACGTGATGTACGACCTCATCACGGAGCTCAACGACCGCAGCGAGGACCTGGAGAAGCAGATCAGCAGCCTGGAGTCCAAGCTGGAGCAGCTCAGCACCAGCTTCAATTCCCTGCCACTGCTGATGGCCGACATGCTGCGCCAGCAGCAGCAGCGCCTGCTCGCCGCCGTGCTGGAGGCGCGGGGTGTCAGCGTGCCCGTGGGCACCCCCCAAACTCCTCTGTCCGAGAGCCCCATCGGGGTCAGCTCCACCTCCTTCCCCACCCCTTACACGAGCTCAAGCAGCTGCTAAAGCGCAGCCCCTGGCTCCCGCCATGGACAGGGGCAGCGCCTCCGTGCAGGTCCTAAGGTCTCCATGGATTTGGTCCTCACGCCGCCGCAGGGCCCCTTCGGCCGGAGCCGGTGGGACCAGCGGTGCCGAGCGCCGCTCGGAGCTTTGCCAACGCCTTGGTATTGGGAACCACATCCCCGTTCAGGTGCCTCTACACGTGGTGAAGGAAGGGGATGGGAGGCAATGCCTCGGGCGAGCCCGCGCCGCGGAGGCCGGTGGCGGACGGAAAACCCACGCTCAATCTCAGGTCTTCACATAGGAAAACGGAACAAAGCAGCGAGTCAGCAGCACTGCAGCAATGGAGACACTGGAGGGGAGAGTTTTCCTCCCCTGCCCCTCTCAGCATTGCAAAGCAGAGGCCGACACGGTGGTTCCTTGCACAGGCTCCGACCTATGCTGCCTACGCTCCATCCCATCTCATTACCTGGACACGCAGACACCCCCCCTTGCATTGTTGGGTGGGTGACAGTGGCCATAACCTGCCGTGGGCTTCTCTGGAGGTGTGAGTGGGTCCACCCCAGGCAGAACAAGGATGCTTCTCCCTTCTGCTCCTCCCTGGAGTCGTGCTGGAGCTGGGAAGGTGGTGTCTAACGCATGCATGGATGCAGGGCCAGGCAGGGGCTGGCAGGCCAGCCCGGGCGCAGCAGGGCTCTGGTGCTCACATTGCTGCCCACCCCCAGCATCCCAGGAAGCTGATGGGCTCTTTGCTGGATGAGAAACCACATTAGCACCCGGTGCGCCGGGGCTGAGCCGAGGCGCACTGGCAAGGGATGTGGTGGTGGGGAAGGTGCTTCATCTGTTTAAAACCAGCCTCTGTGCCACTGCTGCTGGGTTTGGTGGGGACCCATCCACCCAGGTACTTATAGAACCAGCCCTTTCCTGTTCTGCTTTCCCCATTTCCCCCCTTTTCCTCCCCGGTTCTGCCCCATGGCTGTGCTGGGCTCTGCCTGGGCCCTGTGTGGAGCCTGGCAGCAGCTCTGGGGCTGCTCTTTGCTGCTTTCAATGAAAACCCAGCAGAGGCTATTTCTGTATTTTTAAACAGATGAAGGAACCTGTAATTACTCCCCGATATTAATTACAGCTCAGCCGGCAGTGTCAGTAATTGTAATCAAAGTCACTGTGTTACTCCAGGTATACTCAGCCTGTAATCTCCTTTGTAACTCTTTCCCTCCCGTAAATAATGCTGTATTTTGTGCACACGGAGGCACAGATGGATGAGCCTGATGCTGAAGAAGAGGAGGAGGAAGGCTGCCAGCCTTTTCCCATCCTTGGCCGGCAGGAGATACCTGGCTTCTGGGAATGAGCTGCTCTTCCAAGCTCTTGTCATTAGTGTAATTGCAGGGCAGGCAGAGGCCGGGATGCCTTTGGCAGCCCCCCCCCCAGCTCTATTCTGAGCTCTGCTGCTGCTCCCCATGTGCTGCAGGTGACCCTCAGCCCGAGCTGGCTTCTCTGCAGAGTGGATTCCAGCATGGCAATGGACAGAAGGTTCATTCTCAATGGAGAATGAGCCCGACATGCAGGATCTGCACCAGAGGAAAGCATTTCCGTGCCTCTGCTGGGGTGCAAGGAGGAACAAGCTGCAGTGGGGCTGCATGGGGCGATGAGCAGAGCTGTGTCTGGGGACCAGAGCCAGAGGAAGGATCGATGCTCCAGAATCAATGTCGCAGTGGGACCCTCCTCACAGGCTAATGATCGAGTCTGGGTAATGAAACCACGATGAACCGAGGCACTGGCAGCTTCTGGGACCCGAGGTGTGGCGAGCACCAGTGGGGAGAGCTTTGGAGCGCAACCGGTGCAAGAGAGCCATGTCCTGGGGCAGAGCAGAGGGATCTCACCAGGGATGGCAGGAGCTGGGCAGGGATCTCTGCACCCACACAGCCTGCATCTGACACCCTGCATCTCACCTTGCATCTCACACCCTGCATCTCACAGCCTGCATCTCACACCCTGCATCTCACCCTGCATCTCACTCCCTGCATCTCACTCCCTGCATCTCACTCTGCATCTCATAGCCTGCATCTCACCCCTGCATCTCATCCTGCATCTCATAGCCTGCATCTCATAGCCTACATCTCACTCCTGCATCTCACCCTGCATCTCACTCCCTGTATCTCACTCTGCATCTCATAGCCTGCATCTCATAGCCTGCATCTCATCCTGCATCTCATAGCCTGCATCTCACCCTGAATCTCACCTCCTGCATCTCACTCTGCATCCATGCACCCTGAAACCTCCCATCTCCTCCCGTGCACTTCCCATTTCACCCCATATTGCATCTTCACCCCAGCTCTAACCCATCACCAGCCTCACCGGGCTCCACAGAGGCAAACCCCCCCACAACCCCAAGGCCATGTGAGGGCTGGCATGGGCAGATGGGGGTGGCCCCAGTGTCCCCCCACCATGGTTCAGCCCACAGCATCCCCCAGGTACCTGCAGCTTCCCGGCAGGGCTCTGGCAAAGGGCTCTGGTAAAGGCTCTCTACGCCTGAGAACGTTGTTTTGGAGCCGGGACACCCCGGACAGCACCAGGACAAGGGAAGAGCTGAGACCAGCAGCCGAGCTGAAGGCAAAGCACAAGAACAACCCCACAGCATCAGAACCCCAAAGAGATGCCACCAACCGCAGCCGGGACGCACCCGGAGCCCCTCCAGGACCTCCCAGCCACAACCTGCCTCTGGTTTTCCCTTTGCTCCACGAGCCGTGAGGAGGAAACCCCCGAGGAACAGAGTCCTCTGCAAAGCCACAGCCTGCAGGAGCTTCGCCCTGGTCCGTATCTTCCCTCTGCGCCGCTCGCTTCTTTTTTACCACTAGGGGAAAGTACAATAGTTTATTTTACCTATGAAATATATTGCTATCTTAGAGAGGGTCTTGTAACTTTCCACCCTGGTTTTGTACCCACCGCGGTGGGCAGCGGCAGCAATGCCAGCCTGCTGCCAAAGGTGTCTGTTTCTGAGTACAGCCACTGTTCCCGGTGCTCCCGAGGCTCCCCATGCTCCTCATCCTTTACCCTCCAGCTCTTCATTCCCATCGCCTGGAAGCTGGCTTTAACAGGGCCGGAGCTGTGTAGCCCAATGGCACCAGAGCTTTGCTGCTCCCACTTCTTGCCAGGGGTCCCTGCGCTTTCTGGAAAGCCATTGCCCCCCTCAGGGGCATCTCCAGCTGAAGGAGGGACTCAGCTTCCTGGGCACAGCCACAATTCCCCCTTTCCCTATAGGATGGAGGTTGCCTTGGTGTGGGGCACGCTGCTCCCCTCCTCCAGCCAGGCTCCCGCACCTTTTGGCTTTAGATGAGCTTTAAGGTCCCTTCAACCCAAGCCAGGCTGGGGTTCCATGACTCCACTCCTCAATCGCAGAGAGCATCTCTTCCTTACCTCGAGCCCCTGAGCTGCCAGACCTTATCCCCATTGGATCAACATCTGTTCCTTTGCAGCCCTGATGCTCCTTCCCGTCCTCCCGCGTGGAACGGGACCAGGCAGCGCCTATGGGACCAATGCCAGAGGAAGCCCCCCCAGTGGCTGCTCCAACCCAAGTCACAATCCCTGGGTGCTCTCCTTGTCACTGATATGATCATGCTGGCCTGACCCTGCCAGCCCAGTTCAACCCAGCAGGGCCAAGTCGCAGCAGCAATGGTGCCCTGAGCTCTGGTGGCTCCTTGCTAGCCCCAAAGTCCTCTTGCAGAAAGGAGCTGGTGGCTGCCTGGGCTGTTCCTGCCCCACGCGTTCCCCTCCACTTGTGGGGTGGTTGTAGGAGGGCGATGCTTGAGACCAGCTTGGGGGTTTCCAGCTCTGCCAGAGGAGAGGGGCTGGTTCCCCCTGAGGGCAGAGCTGAGGCTCCCCTGCTGCCTCTGGGGACCTTTAGGTGCTCATCCCTCTGTACCACTGGGTACAGCATCTCCCAGCCTGCGATGGCACCAGGTAGGTTTGCTGGGGATGAAGGTGATCCCTCAGCACAGGGAAGATGCTGCTGCAAGCACCTGGGCTCCCTCCCAAAGGCACCCAGCAGGCTCGGGGTGGCCAAGATGGGCTTGTGCAGGGGATGGGAAAAGCTGCTCCATGGGATTAGCTATTTCCCAGTGGGATGAGCCACCTCAGAGCCCCGCGGGGCTCCAGCACCCTGTGCCCGGGGGGTGCTCGCAGCCGGGGATTCTCAGCACCCAGCTCTGCTCCTCCTTCTGCCCAAAGTGTTCTTCCCTCCCTGAGGTCTCAGCATCCCCAGCGTGCTGATGCCCTTCCCAGTGGGAGCTGCTTGTGTGTCTTTGTGGTCAGGGGCTTACACCCGTCCTCCTGGTCCAACCCCTGAGCCAGGGGCAGGGAGCAGGGACTGTCCCTTTCCCACAGCGTTGCCATAAACCCAAGCTGTACCCAGAAACAGGCATGTTTTAAACTATGGCTTTAACCTGTTCACTGTAAAAAGTGCCTTGGACTTTAATCTGAAGAGGTCAGTATCTATAAATATTTACCTGTGCGGGTGTGTAAGTATGCAGCTATCTATGTATAGTTACACACACAAATATATGATATATCCATACACCTCTAAGTGCTTCAGAGCCCTCTGTTCTGATGTGGGAGCTCTGCTGGGGTCGGGGGCTGGCTGTGGGGGATGCTCCAGGCGTTACTTTGGGCCTTCTACTGCTTCAGGGAGACCCCAGTGAAGGTGAAGCATCCCCTTGTGTTGCTCTGTGTGTGGGGATGCTGAGGCTCACGTGGCCGCATAACAGGGGCCATCAGGCAGGACCCCTTGGCTAAGCCATGGCCAGCAGAGCAGGATGGGCAGTGGTTGAATGGTGATGAATTGGGCTTGTTTTGCTGTTAAACTAATACCTGTAAATCCCCCACATGCCTCCAGCAGCCCACGGGACTCTGCTCGGGGATTAAAGCCCTCGAGCATCATGTCCAATATTAGTGGCTTAGCTCAGCAAAGCCTTAATGCACGGGGGCATTTATGATGCTGCCCATGGAGATCGGGCAAAAGTCGCTTCGTCTTTGTGTGCTTTTATCAATGGCTTGGGATTGAGGCTTCTCCAAAGCCCCTCTCCAGTTTTCCTGGAGCCCCTTTAGGCACTGGAGCTGCTCCAAGGTCTCCCCTTAAGGAGCCTTCTCTTCTCCAGGCTGCCCCAGCCCAGCTCTCTCAGCCTGGCTCCAGGGCAGGGATGCTCCAGCCCTCGCAGCAGCTCCATGGCCTCCAGCAGCTCCACATCCCTCCTGTGCTGTTCCCCAGAGCTGAATGCAGGATGCAGGGGGTTCTCTAAGAGAGCAGCCGGAGGAGCTGGAGGTGGTCTCGGTTCCCACGCACAGAAGAGGCTCCATCCATCCCGCTCCATCCCGCAGCTCCTCCCTGCACCGTGCCAAACCGCCTGGCGCTGAGCCAGGCAGGATGCTGCTTGCTCCAAACCTGGCACTTGATGTTGGTTGAGAGCAACAGGTTTTGTACTAATTACAGAGGAACCCATTAGGCTGCGAGATCTGCGGCCACCTGGTGCTTCTCACTGGTTTCTCCTCCTCCATCTCTTTCCTTGCTGCTGCCTCCAGGGGAGCCATGAACGGAATATGAAACGTTCCAGCTTCTTGCTTGCTCGGAGATTAGAAACTGCTGTTGGTGAGGAAACAATCTGTGCAGGAGAAGCAGTTCCATGGCGTGAGAGCCGTAACCTGCATCTCCTGTGCCACCCATCGCTCCCTCCAAGCAGCCTATCACCTCTCCATCAGTGCCTGGCTGTGGAAGAGAACTGATCTGCAGTGAATAAAGCACAAGTGCTGCAGGAGGTGCAGTGGGAGCCTGGGGGAGGCACAAAAGAGTCCTACACACAAGGAAGCCCTTTGGAGCCCTGGCTATGCCAAGCTCTCCCCTGTGAGGAAGCCACTAGAGCCTGTGCTCAGCAGCACATAAATCAAGAGAGAGGAGAGGAGAGGAGAGAGAGGAGAGAGGAGATGTAAGAGGAGAAAAGGGAGAGGAGACAGGAAGAGAAGAGCAGCGCTGCCCACCCCAGGCAGCCCCAGCCCCTTGAGGAAACCAGTGGGGTTCAGCAGAGCCCCCCCGTGCCATGACCAAGTGATGTGGGTGCAAACGGGAGGCTGGTGGGTGACAAGCAGCAGCTCTGCCCTGGGTGCCTTTTACCCCGAGGCTGATCCTTTCCCAGCCAGGTGGGGCGGGTGGTAAAGCTTCCTGCAGATAAAGCAGATTGAATATTAAATATGAAAGGCAATGGCAAAGGGCAAAGAGGAGAACCTGGACTTGGGTGGTGATGTAAAGGTCACAGCGGAGAGGATTAATGCCCTGTCGACTGACACGTATTCAGCAGCTCCTTGAATCCTGGCATGAGGAGGCTTCATTCATGAACCTGATTGACTCTGCTAATGCAGAGCAGCCACAGGAGCCCTCTTCCCACTGGGCCCCCTCCAAGAACAGGCTCTGAGCAGTGCCGGGTGGCTCGAGGTCTGTCTGGGGTCCCCGTCTGACACCCTGCAGCGATGCCTTGGCCGGCACCCAGGAGATGACAGCTCGCTGAGGGAGAGGCTGACGCTGCTGGAGCCTCGCCAAGGGGAGCCGCCGCCGGCTACCACTTGCTCCGGTCCCCCCCAGCCCCACTCCAAGCTGGAGGAGCCTGTGGCCGCGATGGCACCAGGCTGGGGGAGGGACGACCACCACAGGGTAGGTCTCACCAAGCAGATGCTGTGGTGGCTGTAAACCCACAACAGACGAGCCCCTTGGTACCCAGGAGTTGAAGGATGCTCACGCAGCATCCCTGCCACGCTGCCGCCTGCTCCTGCTTTCCAATGTACCTCTTGGGACAGGGGGGATAAAAGGTGCTTCCCCAGCCGGCAGCCGCGGTGGGAACCAAGGGTGAAGGCACGGGAGCAGCCCTGGAGCGCGCTGGTGCCCGAGGGGATGAGCATCACATGTATTGAGGTGCCAGGAGCCGTGGCAGAGTCGCCCCTTCCCCTGTGCTCTGCAGAAGGAGATGAGTAATCGCTGCTGACACCTCGGCAGCGCAGACATGGCAGCTCCCGGGGCTGGTTCACTCCTTTGCGGAGAGAAACAGCTTGTGCAGTGCCCTGCTCAGCTCTGCTGCTTCCCCAGTCGGGAGCCAGCCCTTCGGGGGCAGGAGGGGGTAAAAAGCGGCTTTGTGGGAAGCAGCCCCTTCCTGTGGTGCCCAGACAGAAGCCCCGGGATCGGGATGCGGCAGCATTTCCTGTGTGCTGCCTGCACCGTGCTTGTACAGAGACCTGCTGGAAGAGAAGAAAGGCTTTTCCCCCTCTAAAGGCAAGTGAAGGCGCTGGAGCTGTGGAGGGTTTCCAGGGAGGTTTTCCACCTCGGCTCCCCGCTGGGCCTCTGCAGCCAGGCACAAACCAGAGCAACGCTGGGAGGACAAGGGAACTGCCTCAGCCCAATTCCTCGCTCCACATACGCAGAGCCCGGAGCGCTCGATGGGCACTGCAGGAGGGCCAGGACCTGACTGAACCTCCTGCAGCCTGAAAGCATAGCTTGCCCCTGGGCTGGAAGGGAGCGGGCACCGGCAAGGCTAAGAATACACCGCTCCCAGGGCTGCCTTCAATCACAACGTGCTTTAAAAGGGTAACAGAATGTCCCCTTTGCAATCAAACCCTCAGCTTTTATCTCCCTTGGAGGAACAGGCTGGCTCTGAGAGCAGGGAAGAGCTATTTTCCAGCGTCTAATAAAGCAGTTTGAGACGAACCTCGGCGGAACAATGGCCTGAGCTGAGAACTGGCATTTGAACAGCGAATCGGGCGGGGGAGCTGTGCCACAATCCATTTCCTCTCCTTTCATTTCGTAAGAGGGAAGGCGAAACAAAGCAGACACCTGAGGCATCTCCCGCCCGCCAGGGACGTTGAGCGAATGCTGCCATCGCGCGGGGAAGCCTCTGCTCAGCCCGGGGAAGGGGAGCCTCTGCTCTGGGGAGCAGGAGGAGGCCCGGCATCCCGGGATGCTGCTCCCAGCCCTGCCCATCCTTACCCCGGCCCCCGCAGGGATAACGCTGGGGCCGGTTCTCAGCCGGCAGCTCCTCAGCTCCAGCACAAACGGGCTTCCCGTGGCCGCGGGCTTGGGAAGCGCTGCCAGCGGGATGCAGACGCTGTGGCTGTGTCAGAGCCCTCGGCTCTCCCAGCCCGTTCCTATGGAAACAGGTTGGAGCCTGCCCAGTTTTCCATAAAGCAGGGGAAAGGAGAATGAACTCGTACCGATGAAGTGGCTGCTGGCACATTGCGGGTGTTGCAGCCCCACAGGATCTATGCCCCCGGCTGGGTCCATGGGCAGGGGGGATCGTGGCAATGCAGCGCAGAGCAGCGCTGTAAACTCCCCGCTCTCCCTTAGCAGCAGCCACGATGAATCATGCTCACCGAGGAGGGTTAAAGCTGAGAAGTGATCCCAGGCAATTAAATGGGGGAGAGAAGAAGAGAACAGATTGAGGAGCTGATCGCTGTGTGCTGCGGAGTCATCCCTGCCTCAGCAGCGCGGGTGGGAGGCACTGCTCGTGGGGACGGGGAGCGCCTGACCCTCACCAGCCTCAGCCCCGGCACGGGGGTTGTGCTTCCAAACCCTTTAGGGAAGAAGCTGCGACCATTTCGGACGGTGTGAGGGGTCCTTCTGGGGACAAGGAGTCTCTCCATGACATCCCCCAAACACACCAAAATCAAACTGGGAAACGCAAACTACAAATCCCTGACTCCGGAACCCACCCTGAGCACGAGCAGCACCCGAGCCTGGCAGCGCTGGGGCCTGACACACCATCTCTGCATGCCTGCAGTGCCTCCCTTGGGAATGCCTGCACATGAAGGCAAGGAACCAGCCGTGGTGGGTGCAGGGTCCCCACCTGAAGGCACACGCAGCCACCATCAGCATCACTCCGGGCCAAGCAGAGCTGCTGGTGGGGAGCAGGGTGCTCTGAGGAGCTTGTCCCCATGTGCTCTGCTCACCGTGGGCAAGCAGGGGCAGACGGAGCTGCATCCATCCCTTAGCGGGACAGAGGCTGGGAGCGGGGTGGGAGTGGTGCAGGGCTTCCGTTGCCAGCTGGTGCCTGACACACGAGTGTCTGCACACAGGCAGCGAAGCCCCAGGCAGGAGCAATCTGTCCTGGAGACCACACGAACAGAGGGATCACACCCAAGGCTTTGGGCTCAGTGAGGTGGACACTGGGAGACGGTGGGGTGGGAGTCGGGTCTCGGTGGAAGGGGCAGCTCTGGAGTTAATTGAACGTGTATTGAAATCGGGGTGAGTGGAGCCCCACAGGGGAAAATGGGGCCCATGTGGGGCTCACAGGGGGGTGGGGGGACCCGCAGGAGACAGCAGAGCCCCAGCACAGTTGGAGGGCACACAGGGAATCATGGAATGGGCTGTGTTGGACAGGACCTTAAAGCTCATCTAAAGCCATGGCAGGGATCCCTTCCACTGGAGCAGCTTGCTCCAAGCCCTGTGTCCAACCTGGCCTTGAACACTGCCAGGGATGGGGCAGCCACAGCTTCTCTGGGCACCCTGTGCCAGCGCCTCAGCACCCTCACAGGGAAGAGCTTCTGCCTAAGAGCTCATCTCAGTCTCCCCTCGGGCAGGTTAAAGCCATTCCCCTTGGCCTGTCCCTACAGGCATGTGTCCAAAGCCCCTCTCCAGGTTTCCTGCAGCCCCTTCAGGCTCTGGGGGCTCCCCTTCAGGAGCCTTCCCTCCTCCAGTCCAGCTCCCACCCTGTCAAACGGGGGGCACATGGGCCGGGGGGGGCATGGAGGAGCCCCACGTGGCGAGGCCCATGGAGGACCCCGATCCCCCCTCGGGCTCAGCGCCCCTGCGGGGCTGATGCCGCTGCTTTGTGCGCCCGGGGGGCAGCGGGAGCGGCCGCCGCTGGACAGAGCAGGGGCGGGGCGAGGGGGGGGCCCGCGCTCGGTCCGCGGCGGCCCCGGCACAGCCCCGCGGTGCCCGCGCTTAACATGGCCGCCGCGCTCTGCCCTCAACCGAGATGGCGGCCGCGCGGCTCCCTGCGAGCTACGCAGGCGCGGGGGTTTGGAGGGGGCGCTCGGTTGCGTCATCAGTCTGCGCCGGCCGCGGCGGGAGCAGCGGCAGCGGAGGGGGTAAGGGGGCGCTGGGGGTCCGGACCGGGACCGGGTGCGGGCCTCGTGTGTGGGGCGGAGCCGCCCCCATGGCCGCGGGCGTCCCGCCAGCCTGGCCTCCATCGCGGGGACCCGTTGTGTCCGTGTGCGGCAGCCCCGGGCCCAGGCGGGGCCTCCCCTGCGCGCTGGCCCGGTACCGGCTGCTCGGTATTCCCGGTGCCTTCGGGGCTGCGGGCCTCGTCCCGGCGGCAGCTCCCGAAGGCAGGGCCCGCCCGGAGCCTCGCGGGCTCTGACTGCGGCTGGGAGGTGGCCCCAGGCTCTCTGTGCTCCCGCCGGGTCAGAGCCGCGGGCGCTGCCGGGCCGGGAACCGAAACCGAAAGGGAGGTCGCAGCCGTCTTGCAGCGGTGCCCCCGGCGCCGCCGCCGCTCGGGTCAGGGGTGGGTTTAGCCCGGCCGTTTGCTTCTAAAAGCAGGGAATCTGGTGAGTGGATGAGGCGGAGGTAGAGCAGACCCCGGTCTTCGGTGCTGCCTCTGCCTCGGGGCCAAAGGAGTTTCCAGAGGAAGGAGCTGGGAAAGGGATCCCCCCTCTCTGCACAGAGCCCCCCAAGCTCCGCATACAGAGCTGGTTCAGGGGCTGGGTGCTATTGGAGGCTGTTCGTGAGTTTGTTGATGAAACGTGAGTGGTCTCGGGGTGCGTTCGGTGGCGGTGGAAGCGCTGAGGTGGCGTCCATCGGGAAAACCATGCTTGTGAAGAGAGGTTCCTAAAAGAGGGCACTGCAAGCTGTTGCCCACCTGGTGCAGCTCTGTCCTGTGTGACAACAGGAGCTACTTCACCTTCTCTTGCCCCCACTGCTCTGATTGCAAAGTGAGGCTGGGATCCCTCTGCCCCTCAGGGCAGAGGAGTGAAGCTCCCTTGTGTTTGGGGGATGCATCATGACCAGACCAAGCACCCCTGATCGCCGGTGCAAGGGGATCAAAGAGGTGGTTTACAGCTGGGCCTGGGCTGAGCTTCGCTGTTGGCTCCTGTGCTGGGCAGGCGCTGAGGTGCTCTTTGGGTTTAAACGGGAAAGCTTTGCGAGGGGAAGCCGCTTTGGTGGCAGGAAGCTGTTCCAGGCGTGGGTCTGGAACATGGGCTCAGTTCCTGCGTTCCCCCCAGCAGGTGCCTGCTCTGGACGGAGGGCACAGAGCGAAGCAGAGCTCCCCTTGCCCTGGCGCAGCAGCCGCCGGGGCCGCACGCGGGTCCCAGCACTGCGCTATGAGCAGAGGCACTGCTCAAGGCAGAGGCTCGTGTGTGCCCTGGTCGAGGCAGAACTGGCCCAGCACTACCCAAGGTTTCCTCAACCGCCCTCGTACCCCAGGAAGGAACCAGGGAGCATTTCTGCAGCAGCAGCTCCTGACGGAGCAGGGCACTGAGCTCCGTTCCCTTCAGGGATCCTGGGATATCAGAGGCGTGCGAGCTGCAGCACCGGCTCCTGCGGAGAGATGGCAGCTCCGCTGGAGCAGAGCAGGGTGCGATCGGTCCTCCAGTGAGCATCCTTGGGCAAAGCCCTCCCCACAGCGTTGCCCTCCTCAGTACCACCATCAGAGCAACGCGGAGAGGGGCTCTGACAGCATCAGGCTCAATTTCCAGAGGCTCTCTCTTGCTGGCCAAGACTGTGAACGGGAAATCCTGACTCTTTTCAGGCAGCTCGGGGAGGGAGAGACTCGCACAGTTCATGAGCTGGCGCGGAAGCTTCGAGTTCAGAAGAAAGAGGTCAACCGTGTTCTGTATAAACTCTTCAGAGAAGGCAAGTTGCGCAAGGGAGGGGAGACGCCACCTCTGTGGATCATCAGCAGCCCCAGCGCAGGGAGGGAGAGGAGCCCCACTGAGCACAGCAGTGGTCGCCCAGCTTCAGCTGGAGAGAGCAGAGGAGAGAAGAGCACAGCTGCTTCAGGAGACGCTGACCCCACGATGGCTGAGACCAAGGACAAGATTTGTAACTACTTGTTCAGCGTGGCAGAAAGCACAGCACTCAACCTGGCCAAAAACATCGGCTTCTCGAGGGCCAAGGATGTCAACGCCTTCCTCAGCGCCCTGGAGAAGCTGGGGGATGTCCACAAGCAGAACACGACCCCCCCGAGGTGGTCCCTGACAGACAGGAAGCGCGAGCGGATGCAGATGAGGCTGAAGGCCAGTGCAGTGATGCAGAAGGCAGAGCCCAAACCTGAGCTGGGGTTTCCACCTTCCTCTGTTCCTCCTGGCCCCCAGGAGGTGACAGCAGCTTCCCCAGCAGTGAGCATGGCAGGAGGAGAAGGGGCAGAGAACGGACAGCAGCCTTTGGGGCATGCTGAGCACAGTGAGGGCAGTGACACGGAAGCAGCTGTGCCTGAGGACACAAAGCCCCAGTTCTCCAGTTTGAGTCACTATGATAACTCTGAGAATGGGAAGTGGGCCACGGATGATATCCCAGATAACCTGAACTCCATCAACAAGCAGCCTGAGGAGGCAGAAGCCATCATGAGTTCCCCAGCTTCCCCCAGTTACACCGCCCAGTTTGAAGCTGCTTTACCTTGTACACCCGTGGAGAAGCTGCTGGCTTGTCAGGAGAAGAACCCAGTGAGTGGCCTTACTGAGTATTCCCAGTACACCTATCAGCACTGTGAGTTTGCCATGCTGGAGCAGAGTGGACCCTCTCATGAGCCACGGTGAGAACATTCCCTCCCTTTCCTGAGCTGTCTTCTTGCTTAAAATGCTCTTCCACTAACTTCAGCCCCTCACCTTTGTATCCAAGCCCCTGCTCCTTAATGCTTGTTTCACAAGGATTAGCCTAGATTCCTTGCAGCAGCTTAAAAAAAACAGGCCAACCTCCCCAAAAACCAAGGCTAAAATGTAGTCCTGGTTAGTCCAGTTTTGACAGCCCTGCCCCTCATTCTGAGCAGTGAAAGTGGGATTCATCTCTTCAGGTCACATCTAATTGGATCACTTGGTTTTCATTTGGATTGCATAGGGGGAAACTGGTATTTCTGAGCTACCTCTCTGGATGCTCCCCCCCTGAAATTGGTAGAAAGGGAACCCGGAACAAAGTGCTTGGGTGCAGCTCTCTTGGCTTGGATGAGGTGAAGCCACTCTGGCTGTTTCTGGGGTCAGAGTGGCCTCTGAGCAGAGCACGTAGCATGACACAGGTCAGCCCCTGGAGCCCTGCTTCCCCATGTGAAACCTTGGCTGTTCCTGAGCACTGCTGAGCTGGTAAAAAGCTCTGGATGTGCCACATGGGAGCATGTCAATGGATCCGCTAGACAGGAAAATTGGCCTCATTTCTAAAGATGAAGTCCCGTTTTTGTTGGGAAGGAGGGAGCTGAACGGCTTCAACCCCATAACCCCTCTCCACGTATAGTTTGACCCTTGGAAGCAGGTTTCCTCTGTGTTGGGCTGGAGGGCAGGAGTGAAGCCGCCTGTGTTAGACTCCACAGGGAACAGAGAGGGAACAGCAAAGGCAAGAGGTTTATGTGAGGCAGCACCTCCCTGAGATGCTGGGAATGCACTGGATAGGCAGGGATGCTGCCAGAGGAATGAGTGATCCTGCATGACCAGGTACAGATGGAACAGCACAGGCTGCTTTTAAGCTTTCTTCATCTCTGTGCAGGAGATGCAACTGCTCTGCATAGAGCCGTGATGTGTTCCTGGGGCTTGGGAACAAGGCAATGCAGTCTGTTCTTTCAGAGCAAGAGCTGGAGCTGCTCCTCTGTCCTAAGCAGCTCTGGAAGTGCCATGGAATGAGGCAGAGCTGTTGGGACACTCTTGGTATTTGTGTGTTCTGCATGTGGCAGTGTGGGTTTGCTCTCCCAGCCAGGAGTAGCTGTTCCTTCTCACCTGAGTCCCAAGAGCAGCTGTGCTTGCTCTGAGAAGATACCTCTGCCTCTGAATTTACTTCTTTGGGGTTCTCTTTCCAAGGTTTAAGTTCCAGGCAGTGATCAATGGGCGTCGCTTCCCACCAGCAGAAGCAGGGAGCAAGAAACTGGCTAAGCAGGAGGCAGCAGCCAATGCTATGAAGGTCCTGATGAGTGAAGCAGAGAATGGAAGACAGGGGGGAATTAAATGTGAAGAGCCCTTTCCCTCTGAGAGCTCCGAACCTCTGGTGAGTCTTGTCTGCTTTCCTTGGGAGGCTGCTCAAGCTGTGGTTAGGCTGCAACTGGTTTCCTCCCCTCTTCTTGCTGTAGCCTTTGCCTCTGGAGCCAGAGCCCTCACCTGCAGCAGCTCCCCTCAGCCTGCTCCCTGGGAAGCATCCCATCAGCATATTGATGGAGTATGGCCAGAAATCGGGGAACACGATTGAATTCCAGCTGCTCTCTCAGGAAGGGCCACCTCACGATCCCAGGTATGGCAGATGGGTGTCAGCTTTGGGGACATGTCTTTCATATCCTTCCTCTTCAGCACACTCCCCATGTTCCCGGCCTCATCACTGACCTGCCTGAATGCTGCTCCGATCCCAGGGATTTGGGCATGGCTCCTCCAAACATCTGCCTCCAGAAAGAGACCAAACCTGCCAGCCTTTCTCAGAGAAAGAATGTTGTTTCATCTGCCAGAGCAGGAACAGGTTCCAGGCCTGTACCCTACCTGGTACTGCTCTCCTGGGCATGTTTAGGGCCATTATGGTAGATGTCAATTGGAGATAATGCAAAAGGACTTAACTTGAACGGAGAGAATTGGATATTAACCAGATGGAGACACCTCTGCTTATATCCTTCTCATATGCTATAATGTCCTGTCAGGTTCAGCTACTGTGTGAAAATGGGTGACCAAATTTTCCCTGCTGTGGTAGGAAACAGCAAGAAGGGAGCAAAGCAAATGGCAGCAGAAGTTGCTGTGAAGATTCTTTCTGGAGAGTCTGTCCCCCATGTCTTGCCTGAACAGGTATGAAGAGCTTCTTTAGAAGAGCCAAGTGGTTTGGATCGGGTCCCCCCTTCCTTTATTTCATCTTCCCCTGGGTTTCACCCCCCAAGGCCACGTGCTGGCTCTAGCAGAGGTTTGTTGCTGCTCTTGGCCTGTGGTGGTTCCAGCTGCTCAGTATTTGACAGCCTTCTCCTAACTCTGCTCTAGCCTGCGGTGAAGCCCCAAGGTGACCAGCCCATGCACAGCTCTGCACCATGGATTCCCGCTCCAGATGAATCCAAGGTGGCAAAAACAAAGGGTGTTGGGGAGCTCATCAAATACCTTAATGTCAACCCTGTCAGTGGTCTGCTGGAATACGCCCGCTCCAATGGCTTCGCTGCAGAGTTCAAGCTCATTGACCAGTCAGGACCTCCCCATGACCCCAAGTAAGTCACTGCAGCTGCCCAGGAGGAGGTTTTGCACTGTTCCTTTGGTCCAGGCAGAATTCCTGGTGCAGTTTGAGCTGGCGCCAGGCTGAGCTGCTGCCTCTGGGTGCATGAGCTGCTTCCACTCCCCTCTCCGCTTAAAAGCCAGCCTGAAACCTGGGGGTTTCTTGCTTTGTCAGAGCTCTGCTGCTCTCGTTACAGGTTTGTGTATCAGGCAAAGGTTGGAGGCCGCTGGTTCCCAGCTGTAACTGCTCACAGCAAAAAGCAGGGCAAGCAGGAGGCAGCGGATGCAGCCCTCAGAGTCCTCATTGGCGAGACTGAGAAGATTGAGTGCATGGAAGGGATGAACATCCCTGAGGTAAATCCTCTCCCTCCAAAGCTAGGGCTGCTTTTGTATCCCTGCTTGTCCTGTGCTTTCAGTCTAGCAGAAAAATGCCTCCAAAATCAACTGTGAGGCCTTTGTTCTCAGAAGGTGCCTTCCCTGAAGTGGGTTAGGCTTTTCCTCAGGGCACAGACGTGCTCCTCCCTCCTGCTGGCCTCTGCTTTAGGGCTGAATTATCATCAGCTTCTTCCACAAGCTCCTGAAACGTGTTCCTTTGGTGGAAGAGAAGCAGCTCCTCTTGAATTCTGTGACTTCCCCCCCCTCTCTTTCCAGATTCCTTTGTTCTGCATTAAAATCTGTGTCAGCTCAAAACCTCAGGAGTAGGGAAGAGCAAAGCTCTGGCTATGTTGGGAATGGCTGTTCTAAACCTGTGCTGCTTTAGATCCGGGTTGTGTGAGCTCTTCAGAGCCATGTGCCAGGCTGCACAGCTGAGCACGGCAGCTGTGCCTCTAAAATAGAGAAGCCATCAGGGAGGATTTGTCACTCAGCAGTGCCAGAGGAGGCAAGAGCTTGGCTGCAATGGGAGGGACTCTGCAGCCTCCTCACGGCGGGGACAGAAGGAATTCCTTCAAAGCCAGTACCAGATTTCCTTGGCTGAGGCTCTGGGAACAGACAAGATAGGTCTTGTTCCTTTGTGCTGGGGGTTTCCCCTGGCAGTCTCAGGAGGCCATTCCTCAGACCTTGTCACTCGCTGCCAGGAGGACAGCTTGCTGCTGGCGCTCAGTGATGGTGCTCAAAGCAGGGCTCCAAGTGTTGGACAAGGCTTTCCCAGAAATAGAATCATAGAATGGGTTGGAAAGGACCTTAAATCTCATCCAGTTTCAACCCCCTGCCATGGGCAGGGACCCCTTCCACTGGAGCAGGTTGCTTCAAGCCCCTGTGTTCAACCTGGCCTTGAACACTGACAGGGATGGGGCAGCCACAGCATCTCCATTCAACCCATTCCAGTTCGCCACTGCCCTCACAGGGAAGAACTTCTGCCTTATCTCCAACCTAAATCTCCCCTATTTCAGTTTGAACTCATCACTCCTGTCCTATCACTACAGTTACAGCCCCTGATCATCCTCGTAGCTCCCCTCTATACCTAAAAGAACTCCACCCACCCCTGGACATTCTACTGTCCATGCACTCAACCGCAGTTGCGCTGCCTGTAGCTCCTGTTTTCTGTATTCCTACTGCTCCACGTTAGTAACTTCTTGAGCTGTTCTATTCCATGAGCTCTTAGCAACCCTGCTCTTGTGCCCCTGTTCCAGCTCCCTGTGAGTGGCAGCACCCTTCATGATCAGCTGGCTATGCTGAGCCACCAGCGCTTCAACACCCTCACTGCGCGCATCCAGCACAGCCTGCTCGGGAGGAAGATCCTGGCTGCCATCATCATGCGGAAAGGGAACAAGGGCCTGGGAGTGGTGGTCAGCATCGGGACAGGTAGGGACAGGTTCTTCCAGCATAAGCTGAGCTCTCACTTCCCTGCTAGGTTCCCTGTCTGGGAATGGCTGTTGCTGAAGGCTTCCTCAGGGAGAGCAGAAAACGTTCGCAGGGCTCACGTGGTGGCGCAAGTGCTGTGGGCACAGTGAGAACAATGCGGGGGTGCCTGCAGCTCTGCTGCTCTTCATCCCTGCTCCAGCTGCTGCTCTGTGCATCAGAGCACAGGCTCCTCATGCTGTACAACTCCTCTCTGTTGCATTAACCTCAGCTCCCTTCCTAGTGAGCTGCCACACGTCCACCCAGAGTGGTGGGCTGGAAACCACTTGGTAAGGGCCACTGCCCCTAAACCTTGGGCAGTTTGTCTCCGTTGTCCCTAAAGTAGTATCTTTGTCCCTTTGTTTTCCTCACTGCTTGGATCAGGATAATGATTTCATAGGCAGGGGATGCTGCTGCTGCTCAGGAGCCCAAAGAAGTAAAACCTGAAGCAACTTGAATGCCTCCCTCTTCCTGCGAAGCTGGTGTTGACTTTGCCCCTTGCCTGATTCTGGACTGTGTTTCAGGTAACCGGTGTGTGAAGGGCGAGGAGCTGAGCCTGAAGGGGGAGACAGTGAACGACTGCCACGCAGAAATCATCTCTCGAAGAGGCTTTGTGAGGTGAGAGAAGGGGAAAGCTGCAGGAGAAGCACCCGCCAGGAGGTGCTGACCCATCATAGAGGGATGGAGCTGTGTTGGGAGAGGCTGGGATCCTCAAGCACTACTGTTTATCCATGTGGTGCTAAATAGAGGGAAGTTACTTCTGATAAGAAGGGGCCGTGCCTGAATGGTGCCCAAATTAGCACCAAACTGGAGAGTTGCCAAGAGTCCAAGGGCTGCATCTGATGTACCTAAAATAAAGCAGCTTGCAGAGGCTGCTTGGCTGGCGCACGACGCGCTGCTTCAGTGTGAGCCCAGCTCTGCCTGAGCCAAGGTGCCTGGGAGTCTGCAGGCCAGGTCCTCCTCTGGCCTCCCTGGCTCTGCGTGCCAAAGGCTGCAGGAGAACATTCCAAATGTGTTTGTGTGGATAAAAGAAATCCCTTTTCATCGCTTGGGAAGGGGTTTCCCAACTAAACTGCAGTACTGCTCTCTTTTCTAAACAATTCCATATGGCACTTCTTAAACTCAGGGGAGCTGGAGTTGGACCTGCCTTAGCAATGTCTGCTCTCCCCGTTATGACAAGCAAACCCAGCTGCTTTCCTAAAGCCTTTGCCGCCTGCTACCACGCTCTGCGTTCCTCAGCACTGGAAGGTGTTGAGAGCAGGTCCCTGGGAAGGTGGGAAGTCGGAGGATGCCATTCTCACTTCCTGTCTGTCTCAGCTTTTCATCTTGACAGTCGTGGCTGCTGTGGCACAGCAGAGCCCACACATCCAAGAGTGAGCTCCCTCTCTCCTTGCAAAGCAAGGCCCTGCCCAGGCTCTGCTGTAGCCGCTGGGAAGCTGCAGTTTTTCCTTAGTCCTTGATGCTGCATTGGAAACCTCAAGGTTTTTGCCTGTCCCTGGACAGCAGCAGCCACAAAAGGCCCTGTCATTGTAAAGAGATCATGGGCTGTGTTAATAATATCTCCTGTGCTGAGCTGCCCTCAGGGCTGTTTACTGCTAGTGCAGACGTGGTGCTGACTAAAGGTGCTGGGTTAACAACCTTGAAGCCTTCTTCACTCTTAGCTCAGACGCATGCAGTCAGCAGCCAGGCAGGCTCTTTCCCCTCTCCTGCCAGTGCTCATTGTCTGGTGTGGCCTCTGCATATCAGGAAAGCTGCTTCTTTTTGCACTTTTTCTGTAGCAGCAGAAACTTTCTTGACTTCCAGGTATTCTTGGCCACAGGTCCAGGTTTTTGCTCTCCCATGCAGCAGGATCAGGCAGCTTGGTGCAACAGAGGCAGAGTTTGGGATCCTCCTGTCCTGGGCACAGGCAGTGGTGGGACTGAAGCATTCCTTGTCTGAGGGAGCAGAGCAGCCTCCTGATGTGAACTTGTTCCTCTCAGGTTTCTCTATAGTGAGCTGATGAAGTACAACCCCTCTGATCCTTCCTCTGCAGAAGAGAGCATTTTTGAGCCAGCAGGAGGGAAGAGGCTCAAGGTCAAGTGCGGTGTTACCTTCCACCTGTACATCAGGTTTGTGTGGGGCTGTGCAGGGCACCGCTCTCAGTGGCACTGGCTCCCCCCTGGCCCTGGCTGTTCTCTGAGGGTCGGTACTAACTTGGGGAGCATTTGTTTTCTAGCACAGCACCTTGTGGAGATGGGGCTCTCTTTGATAAGTCCTGCAGTGATCAGGCAAGCGTCGTGGGGCAGGCTCAGCATCAGCCCCTCTTTGAGAACCCCAAACAGGGCAAGTTGCGGACCAAGGTGGAGAATGGTGAGTGCATTCACTCCCCTCATTTGAGATGGCTCCAGGTCCTCTTCCTGGAGCTCCAAAGCTTCCTTACCCCTCACTTTGTGGTGCTGTTGTGAGATTTGAAGCACTCAGGAGTCAAAGGAGGTGGGGGAAAGGGGTGGGAGCATTAGAGAGAGTCCCTGCTCCTTCCCATCTCAGGCACTTAGCCTGCCACACTAGCGAGAGCTGATGTTTGCTGCTAAGCTTGGATGTCTCTGCCTTCCCTTTCAAGCACTAATTCATTCTGCTGCAGCAACGTTAAAACTGACTCCTCTGGCCTCAGTACATGGGTTCCCTTTTTCCAATGGGATATTCTAAGCACATTCCTTGGAGCTGGGGACAGAGTGACTCCGGAGGTCACCCTGGGCCTGCGCACGCAGGAGAGATTCTGGTGAGGTTGCTGCTGGACTTTGGGTTATTGGGTTATTGACTCTTCCTCTCTTGCGCAGGGGAAGGGACCATTCCTGTGGAGTCCAGTGACATTGTGCCCACATGGGATGGGATTCAGCATGGGGAGCGCTTACGCACCATGTCCTGCAGTGACAAGATCCTACGCTGGAATGTGCTGGGCTTGCAGGGGGCTTTGCTGTCACACTTCCTGGAACCAGTTTATCTCAGCTCTGTTACACTTGGTAGGAGACCCACCATCCTTCCTGGCCTGGGCTGGGTGTGCTGCCCTGCCCCATAGAGCTGGGTTGCAGCAACAAGGAACTTCCCTTCCCCAAGAGATGAGAAAGCTTCATTGTGGAGGCTGGAGGAGTAAGGGGCTGAAACGTCGTTCTTGGCAGAGCTGTGCTGTTTGCAAGTGGAAAAGGGAGTTTTTGCCTTGTCTGCTGTGGGTGGAGTGGGTTTTTCTCCAAGGTTCTTTGTTTTCACAGGCACATGTGATCTGGGAGGGTGAGACAGAAACTGCCTGTTTGTGTCTTGGGTGAAAAATATTGCAGGCTTGAAACCTTCCTCTTACACATCCAGGGGACATGTCCCTGAGCCACGTGGCTCTGAGCTTTCTGGAGCTCCTGAGCAGCTCTGTGGCTCTTGGGGCTTTGCCTGTGCTGGCCCTGCTTCCTCATGCCTGTGTGTCTGTCCCTCCACAGGTTACTTGTACAGTCAAGGTCACTTAACACGTGCGATCTGCTGCCGCGTGGCCAGAGATGGGAGCGTGCTGCAAGGCAAGCTCCAGGCTCCGTATCACATCAACCATCCGGAGGTACTGTGGCCTTGGCACTTCTTCATCTCTCCATCCCCACGTCCATCTCTGCTCCTGGGGCCTCCCTGAGCGGGTCTCCTTCAGCAGCTCTCCAGGGAGGCTCTGGGGGTTGATGTCTTGAAACCTGCTCCCTTTGTCATGGCAATCACTTGCTCTGGGGGAAAAGGAGACTGGGGTCCCCTGTTCCCAGCAAGCTGGTGCAGCAGGATTGGTGCTGAGGCCCCTTCTTGCCTGTGGTGCAGGTTGGGCGGGTGAGTGTATATGACTCCACACGGCAGACGGGCAAGACGAAGGAGTCCTCAGTGAACTGGTGCCTGGCTGATGAGAGTGAAGTCGAAGTCCTGGATGGCACCAAAGGGAAAGTCGATGGGTAAGAGGGAGCTGTTCCTGATGCTGCTCTTCAGGTGGGGGAAAGGGGCAGCTCTGAAGCTGTGGGTGCACCCCGTGCTGGTACCAGCACCTTCTGGGTGGGGAGGGCTGGAAGCAGCAGAGCCCTGCTGAGACAGGACACCTTGCAGCAGCTCATGGAGGGCTTTACCCCAAGCTCCCTGCTCCTCTTTGCTCTTCCGAGGGGCACATCCTTCATTGCTGCCTTTGTCTTCCTTCTCAGCCCCAAGCTGGAGGTGTCTCGCGTGTCCAAGAGGGAAGTGTTCGCCCTGTTCCAGCAGTTGTGTGCCAAGACCAACCGCAGGGACCTGCAATGCCTTTCGGTGTACTCAGATGCTAAGGAGGCAGCCAGGGCGTACCAGGAGGCCAAGCAGAGCTTCTTCAGCACACTGGAGGAGCTAGGCTACGGCAGCTGGATCCGCAAGCCCCAGGAGGAAGACAACTTCTCTTTCCCTGGGGCATAAAGAGCTGCCCTCTCAGGGCAGGGTGTGTGTGTGTGTGGAGGGACTGCAGTGCACACAGGCACGTGCGTGGCTGTCAGCATCCTTCCACCACCTTTCTGAGGTGGAAGCAGGAGTGTGCAGCAGGTTCCCCTGTGGGCCTGGCTGCCTCCTCCCTTGTACCTGAGCCCCTGCCCTTTCTCTTTTTAACACATGCATGGGAGTTACTGCCTTTTTTTAAGCCAGGGCAGGTTTGGTCCCTGTTTGCTTTTATGGTTCCATTTCCTCTTGACTTTTGTATTAGAAGAAGGCACAAGAAGCCAGAGGGGTGCTGCGAGCTCACACCCTTGGGCCTGGGCCCCACAGAGCTGCTTTGGGGGCAGATCTTCTCTTTTAAGGAGTCAAACAGCTGAGAGGCTGGTTTGGGGGTCTCTGGTGGGGGGGCTGGGCCACAGGGCTGAGCTCTGCAGGGCTCCCCCCAGCACCTGCTGACATTCCTCATTAAGAATAATAAAAGCCAGTTTCTCTATGATGAGGTGGGTCTGTGCAGTGAGGGCGGTTCCTGCAGTGGGATTGGGGGCGGGGGGTGGAGGGGAATGGAGATGAGTTCCCGCTTGCCAAGTGATGGATGGATGCAGGATGCAGGGGAGTCTCACAGGGTGCAGCAGAGGGGCAGGATCCCCTCTGAGACCTAGGGATGAGCCCATGAAGCAGCTGGTGTGGAAGTGTAGCCCCAGAGAGGGGCTGAGCCTGGCAGCGCAATGGCTCTGGCTGCACCCATGGGTGCTGTTCTGGGGCTGTTGTGCTTGGGGGTCTCTGCTCCTCAAGGGGGCACAGTGGGACCCCCTTGCCCTCCACTTCCCAGGCCTGCAGCAATAGCAGAGGGGCCGCAGGGTAAAGAGGGACACAGTGCTTTAGGGCTGTTTAACCCCGGGGGTACCTGGGGAGGAGAAGGGCACCTGGTTCATCCCTCACATGCGGGTGCCCTGGGGCCGGCGCTGCCTGCGCCACGCTCCCTGGCACGGAGGATTAGTGCTATTTATTTATAGCAAACGCTCCCGTTAAATCTCCCCAACGAGGCCAGGTCCTGCCCGCGAGGCTGAGCACGGGCCCCACTCCCCTGCAGCGGCTTTGCAGTTTTGCCCAATTGGTCTCATGGCTCTGTGCACCAAACCTGGAGTGCAGCAGGGGATGGATGGTGGCACTGCTGGAGCGTGGGGCAGCCCCTGGCCCTGCCTGCAGCTTGGACCTAAACCCAGCATCCTCCTGCCTGGTCCATGTTCCATCTTCCTCCGCGTGCCCCAGTGCCCAGCTCTGGGCAGCCCTGGGGGTGACACAGGGCTCTGGCAGCCCCATCCCCACATGACTGCATTGACAGGAGATGGATGATGTGGGAGGGAGCCGGTTTCTGTGCTCCCTCCCTCAGCAACTGGGGTTCTGCTCTTCCAGAACTGATTCCTCCCTGGCACCTCTCACCTTGGCCATAGGTAGCTGGAGGCGCCCAAGCCCTCGCCGCATCCTGCTCCCTCCTTCCCGCAGGATGAAATGACACTAAATGGACTCAGCCCTGTCCCGTGTGAGCATTTATTGGTCTGCAGCGGCTGCCCGGAGCCCAGCGCTTGCCAGGGACCATCCTCCCGGGGCTATTTGGAGGTGGGGGTGCCCTGGCCAGCCTGGAGCAGGGAGTTGGTGGCGTAGTTCTGGAAGAGGGGCTGCAGGAACATGCCGACGGTGCCGAAGACGCAGACAAAGACGAAGATCCACAAGAAGAGGCGGTCGATGACCATGGCCACGTACTTCCAGTCCTCACTCACCTGCGCGGGGCCGCAAGGGGGCCGGGTCAGGCCGGGGACCGGGAGCTCAGATCGAGCCTCGCATCGGCTCCATCAGCGCCACAGCTCCCGGGCCCACCCCCCGCCGGCCCCGCACTGAGCCGGGCTGGGGGGGGCCGCGTTCCCGGGCCCTAAGCCCCCGCCCGCAGCCCCGCGGTGCTGCGCAGGGCCCGGCCGTGCAGGAGCAGCTCCAAGATGGGGCTGCAGCAGCGAGGGGGGCCGGGGCCAGGCAGAGCCCCCCTCGGTGCGCCTGCACATCCCTTCCTGTGACGCAGCCCTGCACCAGCGCGTGCTGTGCAATCCCCCAGCCCTGCCCGCAACCCCCAGCCCTGCCTGCCCCCCCAGCCCTGCCTGAATCCCCCAACCCTGCCTGCCCCCCAGCCCTGCCTGCCCCTCCTCAGCCCTGCCTGAACCCCCAGCCCTGCCTGCAATCCCCAGCCCTGCTCACACCCCCCAGCCCTGCCTGAACCCCCAGCCCTGCCTGCCCCTCCTCAGCCCTGCCTGAACCCCCAGCCCTGCCTGCAATCCCCAGCCCTGCTCACACCCCCCAGCCCTGCCTGAACCCCCAGCCCTGCCTGCCCCCCCAGCCCTGCCTGAACCCCCAGCCCTGCCTGCCCCTCCTCAGCCCTGCCTGAACCCCCAGCTCTGCCTGCAATCCCCAGCCCTGCCCACAGCCCCCAGCCCTGCCTGAACCCCCAGCCCTGCCTGCCCCTCCCCAGCCCTGCCTGAACCCCCCAGCCCTGCCCGAAGTCCCCAGCCCTGCCCACACCCCTCAGGCCTGCCTGCCCCTCCCCAGCCCTGCCTGAATCCCCAGCCCTGCCCGCAACCCCCAGCCCTACCTGCCCCCCAGCCCTGCCTGAACCCCCAGCCCTGCCTGAATCCCCAGCCCTGCCTGAACCCCCAGCCCTGCCTGCCCCTCCCCAGCCCTGCCTGAACCCCCAGCCCTGCCCACACCCCCCAGCCTTGCCCGCAATCCCCAGCCCTGCCCGCACCCCCCAGCCCTGCCTGCCCCTCCCCAGCCCTGCCTGAACCCCCAGCCCTGCCTGCAATCCCCAACCCTGCCCACACTCCCCAGCCCTGCCTGAACCCCCCAGCCTTGACTGTCCCCCTCAGCCCTGCCCGCCCCCCACAGCCCTGCCTAAACCCCCAGCCCTGCCCGCAGCCCCCAGCCCTGCTTGCCACAACTCACGCTTTGGTCATCGTCCTCGCTGCGCATGTGGTCAGCAATGAAGCGCACACCATCCACAGCCTCCTCCAGCCCGCAGGCACAGCCGGGTGCCGTTGCCTGCCCCTGCCGCTCCCGGTACCCGTTGAGCCCGTCGGCCTTGGTGGCACCGGGGTTGGCATAGCAGGTGCAGGCCCGGGCGCCAGCCCGCAGAAACAAGGTGGCAGTGGCGGTGCTGGTGCGCTCCTGCATGTGCCGGTGCTGTCGCAGGCGCTGGCGGGCGCAGTTCTGGCGTGGCTGCTTCATGAAGAGCAGAGCCGGGAGCTTGCGGAGGAAGAGGGTGCGGACCCAGGGGGGCATCGTGTGCGTGGTGGGCGAGCGGTGGTGCACATTGAGAACGCAGACGCTGGTGACGATGGAGAAGGTCACCAGCACCATGGTGAACATGAGGTACTTGCCCACCAGCGGCACATCCAGCGAGGTGGGAGGCACGATCTTGGAGATGAGCAGCAGGAAGACGGTGAGAGCAAGCAGGACGGAGATGCAGAGCGTCATCTTCTCACCACAGTCGGACGGGAGGTAGAAGACCAGGATGGCCAAGGAGGTGATGAGGATGCAGGGGATGATGAGATTGATGGTGTAGAAGAGCGGCTTGCGCCGGATGATGAAGTCGTAGGTGATGTCCACGTAGGTGGAGTCATCGGGATTCTCATTGCGCCGGCCTGGCAGCGCCACGATGTCCCACTCGCCGCTGGGCGTGAAGTCGTCCAGGCTGGCCACCTCGCTCTTCAGCACAAGGTCGATCTCCGTGCGGTCGTAGGTCCAGGAGCGGAACTTCATGGTGCAGTTCTGCTGGTCGAAGGGGAAGTGCTTCACCTCGATCTTGCACGCACTCTTGTAGATGGCTGGCGGCAGCCAGAAGATGCTGCCGTCGTAGGAGATCACCGCGTTGGAGTAGAAGGACACCTCGTACATGCCGTCGGCACTGGTGCAGAGGGATTCACTGTCAGCCCTCACCCTTCCCCAGCGGTGCCACAGAATCCCCCCCCTGAGCCCCAGATGGGGTTGGGGCGCCCCAGAAACAAGCCACTTACTTGTTGTAGAGCACCACGTCGGGCAGCCAGATGTGCTTGGAGGGCAGACGAACCTTCTTCATGTTGTCAAAGTCCTCCGGCTTCCAGGTGAGGCGGTAATCCTCCCACTCCTGCGACCCACAGGCTCAGCCCGGCCGGAGGGACAGGGGGTCCCACCCATGGGGGCCAGAGCAGGGTGCAGCAGAGGTCCCGGGACAGGGTGGGCATTGGGGTCCCACCCAGAGTGTATGAGGGTTCCCGGAGCAGGAGGGGTTCAGAGCAGGGTGGAAGGGAGGTGTCCCAGGGCAGGGTGGGCATTGGGGTCCCTCCCAAGAGAGTATGAGGGGGCTCAGGGCAGGGATGTCCCAGGGCAGGGTGAATGGGGGGGTCCTGGGCAGGATGAATTTGGGGTTCTGGGGCAGGGTGAATAGGGGGTCCCAGCACAGGGTCCAGGGCTCCCACCTGGGTTAGCCATACGTTGGTGGTCATGATCTGCTCCCGCTCGTGCTGTGGGGAGAGCGATGGAGGGGTGGTGACGCTGGGTGCTGGGGGTGAGGAAGGGGCGCAGGGGGACGGGGAGCTGAGCCCCAGCAGCTCACCACGCTGATGAGCTGCGCCAGCGACACCATCAGCTGCACGGTCACCAGCTCGGAGCCGTTGGTCGCCGGCCGGATCAGCTTGTTGTACCGGGCCGGGTCCAGCAGATATTCCACCAGCCGCTCCTCCGTGTCCGTGCCCAGGCCCCCTGCGGGAGGGGGGCAGGCTGAGCCCGGGGGGGGGTGTCTCTCCCGGCTCCGGGCTGAGGCTCTCGGGGCAGGGAAGGGGAATGGGGACCCCTGGGGGCTGCGGAGCCTTTCGGGGCCGGACCGGGCCTGGAGCCTCGGGCGGGGCCGGGCAGCGGGAGGGAGCCGATACCGGGTCCGCATCAAGTCCGTGCGTGGTCGGTACCGGACGGGTCTGTGCAAGAGGGAGTTGGTGCAGTCCCCTCCGCACCGGTGCCGGTTCCCGCCTCCCCGAACCCAGGCACTTACGTTTGAGGGCGGCGAGGAGGCAAAGGACGCGGAGCAGCGCCATGGGGGCGGCCCGATGCCGCTGCCGGTGGGCGCTTCCGGCGAGCGGGGCCGTCCCGCCGCCATCTTGCGGCGGCTGCGGGGGCTGCGGCGGCGGCGGCGGCGGCAGAGCGGGTCCCTCCATGGGAAGATGCAGCGGGCGGGGCCGGAGGAGGCGGCGGGGGCGCAGGCGGCGGCGGGGGGGGGCAGCGCGGCCCCCGCCGGGCGGCTCCTGAGGCGGGAGCTGCGGCTGCTCGAGTCCATCTTCCACCGCGGCCACGAGCGGTTCCGCATCGGCAGCGCCTGCCCCGACGAGATCAGCTGCGAGTTCGTGCCGGGCACCGCGGACCGCGCTGAGGGCTCCGCGGCCCGGGGGCCGCCGCCGGGGCCCGTCCGCATCCACTGCAACATCACGGTGAGGCCCGGCGGGGTCCCCCCGCAGCGGGCAGCGGCTCCCGCAGCCCCCGGGGCTCGTCCCCGCCTCCGCTGGGTGGGTGCGGGTTCCGCGTGCTGTGTTAGGCACGCCTGGTACTTCCCCTGCAGCGGGGATACCGGGGGGGGGGGGGTGTCCTGCCTTCGATGCAGGGCCCCAGCACCGGAGCATCACCGGCTCCCTCTGCTCCCCGGGCTGGGGCAACAGCACAGAGCTGAGCCGGGGCCGTGGGGTCGGAGCAGGGCTTTGGGTCCTGTTCGGTGGAGGGAGGCTACAGGCACCCACAGCCCCGATCCCTGTGGGCTGGAGGGGTTTGTGTGAGGGATGTGGGGCTGCAGTGCGCTGGCGTTGCTGCTCCGTGCCCTGCCGGCTGTGTCGGTGGGATGGAGGCAGTTGCAGCAACTCAAGCACCACTTTCTCCTCCTCTCCAGGAGTCTTATCCAGCCGTGCCCCCTATCTGGTCTGTGGAGTCAGACGATCCGAACCTGGCAGCTATCCTGGAGAGGCTGGTGGAAGTCAGGAGAGGAGACACGCTGGTGAGGGGCTGCTGCGGGTGGTGAGGGGAGGGTAGAGCCCAGCTGCCTGGGGCTTCAGGAACTGCCCCTCTGCTCTGCTCTGGTGAGACCCCACTGGCAGCACTCGGTGCAGTTCTGGTTAAAAGCATAAAAAGGACGTGGAGCTCTTGGAGCAAGGCCAGAGGAGGCCACAGGGATGATCAGGGGCTGGAGCAGCTGTGTATGGAAACAGGCTGAGAAAGTTCGGGCTGTTCAGCCTGAAGAAGAGAAGCTGCCTGGAGACCTCAGAGCAGCTCCCAATGTCTGAAGGGGGCTACAAGGATGCTGAACAGGGACCTTCATTAGAGACTTAGCAATAGGACAAGGAGTGGTGGGTTCAAACTGAAATGGGAAGTGCAGGTTAGAGATAAGGAAGAAGCTCTTCCCTGTGAGGCTGCTGAGGCACTGGAATGTGTTGCCCAAGGAAGCTGTGAATGCTCCATCCCTGGTGGTGTTCAAGGCCAGGTTGGACAGAGCCATAGGTGACATGGTTTAGTGCAAGGTGTCCCTGCCCCTGGCAGTGGTTTGGAACTGGATGGTCTTAAGCTCCTTTCCAGCCCAAACCATTCTATGATCCTAACTTTGGGATGAGCAGCTCTTGATTTGGATGATGGGGCCTGATTCCCCAGCTTGGAGCAGGACAGCCTCTGGGCCTTTGTTCCCTCATTTGTGAGGGAGGGCATTGCAGCACTGAGGGCTTGGGGTGGGGGTCTCTGCACTTCTCTGACCCTTGTCTGCTCTCTGGACAGCTTCTGCAGCACCTGAAACGAATCATCTCTGACCTGTGCAAACTCTACAACCTCCCCCAACATCCCGATGTGGAGATGCTGGACCAGCCTCTGCCGGCAGAACAGGTCAGTGCCTTAGAAAAGGAGCTCTCTGGAGCCTGCTTTCAAGCCCTGGAGGAGGAATGGGACAGGTGAGGGGTTGATACCCTCTCCCTGGGCTGGATCCCTGTCTTGGGAGATGCTAACCTGCTCTGCTGGTCCTTGGAGCTGCTTAACAGCTCATGCACAGCTTCCTGGGAAGGCTCTTGGCTTCAGTCTGCTTTTAATACGGTTCTGTGTGTAAATGGCCTGTCACCTTGCCTTGGGAGAGCCTGGGAATGCAGGAGTGTTGCCATAGGAACCTGTCAGAGCAATCACAGAATCATAGAATAGTTTGGGTTGGAAAGGACCTTAAGATCATCCAGTTCCAACCCCGTGCCATGGACAGGGACACCTCACACTAGACCATGTCACCCAAGGGCCTGTCCAGCCTGCCCTTGAACGCTGCCAGGGATGGAGCATTCACATCTTCTCTGGGCACCCTGTGCCAGCTCCTCAGCACCCTCACAGGGAAGAACTTTTGCCTTACATCCAATCTGAACTTCCCCTGTTTCAGTTTAAACCCATTGCCCCTGGTCCTGTCTTCATCTCTGGCCTTTTGTCGCTGCAGAGCACACAGGAAGAGGTATCCTCTGAGGAGGAAGACGAAGAGATGCCAGAGGTAAGTGCCCCCTTGGTGTCCGCGGGAGTACGTCGGAGAGCTGAGCACAGGGAGCTGCCTGCAGCAAGGTGCGAGGCACAGGGTTTATGCCTGGGAAGAGCCTAAAAGGCTCGAGATTGGGCTCAGCACACTGCTGGTCCTGAGCCATGGATGGGACCGTGTGTTCACACCCAGGGGCTGGCAGCAGCCCAGATGAGCAGGAAGCCCTTCGGGCAGCTTGTCTGCTTGTGCTGCTGTGCTCTGGAGCCTGCAGTGTCCCCCAGAGCAGTGGGATTTCCAGGCTGGCATTGTCAGCAGGGAAAGCATGCTTGAGCATGGGACTCCCACGGCGAGGATGAGGTGGGCTGGGCTGAGTGTGCACCAAGCTAATTGGCAGGAGCAGCAGAGGCAGCCAGAGCTCACTGCAGGCTGTGAATATCCTCCTGCGGAACCCACAGCCTCGAGTTGTTTGGTTTGTGGTTTAGAGCTCTACAAGTGGGTGGAATCATCTCCAGTCTCCATGGTGATGTTTAGTGCTGGCTCACACACTGCTCCTAGGGCTGAGGGTCCCTGCAGGGCCTGGGGCAGCCCCACACGGAGTGGGCCCTGGGGGCTTCCCATTGTTCCTGGAGTGCTAAATCAAGGCCAGCTTTTGTCAGGGTCCTCACAGAAAATGAGGAGTCTTAAACTGGTACCAGCATATCCGGAACCTGGGATTTGTGCTCATGTTCCTGTGGGCTGGGAGAGGAATCCTCAGGAGTTGAGTGCTTCCCCTTCCTGCTTTCTGCTGCCACTGTGCATCATGGTGCAGGGACAAGGGTTTGGAGCAGAGGTTTGGCTTTGTTGGGCTGTACTGGGGGAGCAGACCAGAGCAGCAGAGCCAGGCCCTGCTGCAAGATGCTTTATGCAGGTTAATCCACTCGAGGGATTTTCTGGCAGGATCTGTTTTCCTGTGTGACAGTCTAGAAATGTCCCAAGCCCTTCTGAAACTGCTGCTCCTCCAGAATAGCAGCACCAGGCCTGGAAAGGCCCAGGTCAAGCCTTGTCCAGAGGATTTAACACCACTGTTGGAGCTGTGTGTACCCACAGCTCTTTGCTGGCAGCTTCAGGTAGGGACCTTTATGTGCTGACATGGTGCACGGGGAGAGATCCTGCAGTGCCTCCTGGCTGCTGTGACTGCTTTGGATGGCTCTTAACAACTGGGGTCTTGCACATGTGGGCCTGAGGGGTGGTGGGGTGGAACTGGAGAGGGTCTAGTGAAGGCCACAGGCTTGCTCAGGGGTCTGGAGCATCTCTCTGATGAGAAGAGACTGCAGGAGCTGGGCCTGGTTAGTCAAAGAAGAGCAGCCTGGGAGGGGATCCCATCAATGCAGATCCGTATCTTGAGGGTGGTACCAGGAGGATGGGGCCAGACTCTTTCCAGTGGTGCCCAGTGACAGGATGAGGATTGATGGCCAGAAACTAACACACACCAAGTGTCACCTCAACAGGAGGGTGGCAGAGCCTTGGCCCAGGCTGCCTAGGGGGGGTTGTGGCCCTGCCTTGGCAGGGGATTGGACTGGATGAGCTCCAGAGGTCCCTTCCAACTGCAGTGACTGTGTGAAGGGGTTGATGGGCAGAGCCTCTGCTGGGCTTGGGGAGGTCACTGGGACTGCTGTGCACTGGAGAGCTGAGCTGCTCTACAAAGAGCCTCCTTGCTGTGAATCATCACCTCTTTTTGAGGAGGAGAGGCCCTGCCCCACTGAATGGGAAGGTGGGGGGCTTCCCTTGTGCTGCTGGTGCTGGGGTTCTGCTTGCGGAGGGGAAGCAGCACAGGGCAGTGTCCAGAGCCATGGAGCTGAGGTGCAGGCGCCTTGTGCTTACGTGGAGCTTCTTGGGGAGCATTTGTTACATTAGGGACTACTTGTAAACAGGCCTGAGGCTTGGCAGGGAAGAATCCACCTGGAAGCATCCAGGGAAGAACAAAGAGCTGTGTAAGCCCAGTTCAGTTTGGGAAGGGGAAGTGTGCTGCTCTGCTGCTTTCGCTATGGGAGGCAGCAGGAGCCCAGTGCCTGAAACCTCATCACTGAGCAAGCCCCAGCCTTGTGTCTTCCACCCTCTTTGTGCCTCGGATCAGGGCTTGGGACTTCCTGAGAGGGAGAGTTGTACTGGGAATCCTTCCTGGTGCAGGGCAGCCTTTGCCTGCAGGGAGGAGCAAAGACAAGTTAGAGTCTCCTCCTAACTCCCCTTTCGCCTTCTCAGGACTCTGAGGACTTGGACCACTATGAGATGAAAGAGGAAGAGCCAGCAGATGGGAAGAAGATGGAGGATGAAGGCATTGGGAAGGAGAACTTGGCCATTCTAGAGAAAATCAAAAAGAATCAGAGGCAAGATTACTTAAATGTACGTGTCCCACGGCGGGCGGGCGGGCTGGGGGCTGGCCATGGCCGCGGGTACAGCAGTGGCTCCCAGGGCCTGGTGTGGCTGCTGCAGAGGCTGGGACTCAAGAGAGGAGCAACTGTGAGTCTCAGGTGCCCCCGAGCCATTGGTGCTCCTGCAGGGAGCTCTGGGGTTCCCCTCTGCTCCCTGCACCTCGCTCAGCACCATGGAGGTCACTGCTGGGTTGTGGGTTGTGCTCCTGGCCTGAGGTTCTCCTGCAGTTGAGAGGTTCCTGCTGCCTGGGGTGGCATCTGTGGGGCAAGAGGAGTTGCTGTAGGGGGAAAGGAAAAGACATGGGGACACTGGGAGGTCTGGGTTTGAGGCTGGACTGAAGTTCTAGCTCAGGTGCTGGCCTTGTAGAGCAGCAGCCGTGGTGGGGGCAGTGTAACAGTGCAGTTCCCCCCCGCAGGGTGCAGTGTCTGGGTCTGTGCAGGCCACTGACCGGCTGATGAAGGAGCTCAGGGATATTTACCGATCACCAAGTTTCAAGGGCGGTAAGTGCCAAGGGGGCCTCGGGCTGGGGCTGTTCCCTCCTCATTCCCCAGGGCACCCGAAGGGCCTCAGAGCTGCTTCAGTACCTCTGCGAGGGAGCAAAACAGCTTCATCTGCTCTCTTCAGTGCTGGGAGGATTAGCCCTGAGGGGGATGGTGCTCCCACTGCTTTCCTATGCCCAAGGACTTGGGAAGGAGCAGCCACAGGAAAACTGCTGCCCTCAGGAATGTCCTTCTGGATAAGTGCTGGGTTTTTTTGGGGGAGGTCTCTGCCAGGCTGAGGTTGTGCTGCAGTTCCAAGGGTTTTGAAACCTGGGTGGTGGCTTGGCCAGCTGTGAGGTGTCCCCCTGCAGTGACAGCCCTTCTCTGCCCTGCAGGATACTATGCAGTTGAACTAGTGAACGACAGCCTGTACGATTGGAACGTCAAACTCCTGAAGTAGGTGCCATTGCTTGGGATCATGCAACTGTGGTGTGGGACCAAAGCATCCCTGTGAGCCAGAGGGGAAGTGAGCAGGGGAGCACCTTGGGTTAGCCTCACTCTTGGGCAGCTTGCTTGCTGGCTGCACATCCCAAAGGAAAGAACATCTCCAGAGAAAGGGGAGATGATCTCAGGGCTCTGCAAGTCTGTCTGCTGTTCCTAGAGTCCTGGAAGAGGTTCATCAGACAAAACCCCGAGCTCTCACACCCTCCAGACACCAGTGCTGCCTTTGCTTGGGCCAGGCAGGCTTTATATTTAAGCTGGCAGCATGCACAAAGGGTTGATGGTCTTCTCTGCAAGCCAGGAGCACAATGCTGACAGCCCGTGCTGTCGCTGCCCCCAGGGTGAGACCATCCAGGTACAGTAGTGCTGGGGCCGGTGGCAGTGAGTGCGGTGGAGCCGAGTGCATGGCCCTGCCTGAGCCTCTGGCCTCCTCCTTGGCAGGGTTGATGAGGACAGCGCTTTGCACAATGATCTCCAGATCCTCAAAGAGAAAGAAGGAGCAGATTTCATCCTCCTCAACTTCTCCTTTAAAGTAAGGCCTGTGCCTCCCCTCCTTGAGCTGCTTCTGCCTCAGCAGGTCCTCAGGCAATGTTCCTTGATGCCTTTGCTTTTTGCTTCCCTCTTTGTTCCAGGATAACTTTCCTTTCGATCCACCCTTCGTAAGGGTCGTGTCCCCAGTGCTGTCAGGGGGGTAAGTAGCTGCTCCCCTCTCCTGGTTCCGCGAGCTTACAGCGCTGCTTCCTGCAGCAGCTTTCAGTGCTGACAGCCCCATAGTCTCCCATTGTGTTCCCTGGCACAAGCTGGCAGTGATTCTTGGGGAGGCAGAGATGGGGCTTTCCCTTTTGTGTGTTTCTCCATCTGAGGAAATGGTTTGTGTCTGTCTCTGCCCTGACTTTGCCTCATTTGTCCCCCAAGGTATGTCCTGGGTGGTGGTGCCATCTGCATGGAGCTACTTACAAAGCAGGTGGGTACCTCTGGGCTGTGCTTTGTGTTCCTGCTGCTGCCTGGAGCTGCCTGGCTTGGCTCTGCTGCCCTGGGGGAGCAGCAGGGGCCCTGTGCTGCCCTCACTGTGGTCTGCTCTGTCCATCAGGGCTGGAGCAGCGCCTACTCCATCGAGTCCGTGATCATGCAGATCAGTGCGACCCTGGTGAAAGGGAAGGCACGAGTGCAGTTCGGAGCCAATAAGGTAGGGCTTGCTCAGTGCAGGGGGGCTTGAGGCATGGCTGGGAGCAGTGTGGAGTCACACTGATGAGCACCCTGGCTTTCCTTGCAGAATCAGTACAGCCTGACCAGAGCCCAGCAGTCCTACAAGTCCCTGGTTCAGATCCATGAGAAGAATGGTAAGGGCTGAAGGATGGAGCGTGTGTTTCTCCTTGCTGTCTGAGCAGCCAGATGAGCCATTACCCCAAACACAGAGGTCACCTGGAGCAAGGTCACTTGGGGTGTTGGTGGATCAGAAGCAACCCATGACCCAACAGTGTGCACTTGAGCCCAGAACCTCCCCCGTGTGCTGGGAACACCCCCTGAGTGGGAGCAGCAGGTCATGGAGGAGATTCTGCCCCTCTGCTGTGCTCTGGGAAGACTTCAGAGCAGCTCCAGTGCCTAAAGGGGCTACAAGAAACCTGGAGAGGGGCTTTGGACACAGGTGTGTAGGGACAGGCCAAGGGGAATGGCTTTAACCTGCCAGAGGGGAGACTGAGCTGAGCTCTTAGGCAGAAGCTCTTTCCTGTGAGGGTGCTGAGGCGCTGGCACAGGGTGCCCAGAGAAGCTGTGGCTGCCCCATCCCTGACAGTGTTCAAGGCCAGGTTGGACACAGGGGCTTGGAGCACCTTGCTCCAGTAGAAGGTGTGCCTGCCTGTGGCAGGGGTTGGAACTGGAGGAGCTTTAAGCTCTCTCCCATGTAGTTCTGTGCAAGCCATCAAGAGCAGGCACTGCAGCGCAAAGCATGTGCCTGCACCATCCTCTGGAGACAGCAGGTCTCTGTCTGGATGCTGGTGGTGAAAGAAGCCTCCCAGTACTGTGGGACATGCAGCCCTTTTGCAGCAGGACTCTGTGTGGTCGTGCTGCTGCTTCCAGCTGTGCATTCCCTCCTGTTCCCAGTGTCCCTCATGGACCTCTCTCCTTTCAGGCTGGTACACACCGCCCAAGGAGGATGGCTAGCCTGGATACTGCAGGACCAGCCTCATCTTCTGGATGCTCTACTAGGATCTCAATGCTTTCTCCTGGGATGTAATAGCTCTGCCTGTTGCAGGACAAAAAAGGCTGTTTAAAAACTCTAAAACTGTTTAAAGCAGCTGGGACTGAGCAACACCACTTGCTGGACCCTCGCTAGCAGCAATTCTTGTTTAAGACAAACTTCCTGAGCCTCTTGTATCGCTGGAACCTTTCGACTCTGCTCCGGTCTCAAGCATCCTCCTTACCTATGCTATTGGATTTAATTTATTTTCTTATTTCATGTACACTGCTTTTTTTTGTTACAGTGTATGATGGATGTGTATGGAAAAATGTATCTTTGGAGAAAAGTTACAGTTTGTTAATTTGAAGATCCTGGTCTCAGTTGTCTTTTCTTCTGCCCCTGGCCCAGGGGGCACAGGAGCATGCTGGCTTCTCAGGGTGGTGGCCGCACGACCCATGCAGTAAGGGCTGCAACAGTGGCCTTGGAAGAAGACGACCCTTTGGGCACCAGGGGAGAAGGGCATCTGTCCCCTTCCCTTGTCCTCTGAAAGTGGAGAGGGGAAGGTTTTAAGGCATTCCTGGCTTCTGTGGGTGAGGGGTTTGCAGGTGCCCCTCCAACCTTCTCCATGGCCTGTGTTGCCAAGCAGTGGGAGAATGAGCAGAGGCTTGCCTGGGGCAAGCCTGGAGCTGTAGCCCCTCTGCCCTGCCTGAGCATCTTGTACCTGTAGTAGCTGCCTGAAGAGGAGTGGGATTTGCTGCTCTTGTCTCCGCAGCAAGGGGCTGGGGGGTGTGTGTGTGTGTACCTGCTCAGTTCTGTGGTAACGGGGGGAGGCGTTGCTCAAGTCCTGCCTCAGTGCTTCTGTCCCTGTTCCTTGCGCGAATCCCCCCTGCTCTGTCCTGGGGCTGCTGGAAGGAGCTTTGAGTGTGGGGCCGTGTCCTCAGCTGGAGGCAGAGCTGACTCATCAGTGTCAATGTGGGGCCATCAGCATTAATTCAGTGTTTGAATCAAACCCCTGATCAAATCAAAGGGCCTCAGAAGCCGCCTGTTATCTGCTCCCGCAGCTGCTCCTGGTCCTGCTCCCAGCCTTGCAAGGAGAAGCTGTAGGCGAGGGATTAACGGGGGCTGCTCAGCGCTCGCTGCGGGAGCGGCTCCAGCCTTGCCTGAGGCTATTTTTAAGCCCTTTGCTGCAGGACTGGCGGGTTTGTGACCCTCAACGGTTCTGCCCGGCTTCAGCTTCTGCACCCCCGGGCAGGGTCCTTGGGCTGGGGGCACGGGGCAGCTCAGCGAGCGCCGGGAACCTGCTGTCTGGCAGGTTTAATGCGGGTTTCAAAGGCTTCTGGGGGTGCTGTTAGGTGAGGTGGGGGCTGTACCTGCAGAGCCTGGCGGCAGGGCTGGGTCTGGGGCCGCTCACCTGCCCCGTGCTCCCGCGTCCAGGCCGGGATGAGCGGGAGGGCTCGCCAAGGTCCCCCCGCATCCCCTCCCCGCTCGGATGCAGGCGCCGGGCCTGGAAGCGCGGCAGGAACCGCGCGAGCTGGCGTCTGGCGGCGTCTGCCCGTGGCGTCTGTTCGCACCCGCCCCAGCGCCGGGCTCCATCCTGCTCCAGGCTCAGCACCGCGCCGGCTCCACTCCGCTGCTCGGGGAAGCGGGCACCCAAGTGCCATCTGTCGCTGCTGCCAGAGACGCTCCCGCAGCGTTCCCAGCGGAGCTGCGGAGGATGCGGATGGGGAGAGACTTCCCAGCGGATGGCACGGAGCCACCGAGCCGGTGCTGCCGGCGCCTGTCCTGCTGGTGAGGCCCCGGCAGTGGTGGGGGGGGATTGAAATGTGCCAAAGGAAAGAAACTGCCACCGCTTCCTACGGTGCTGCCGGTGCCTCCCCGTGGAAGGGGACGATGCCGGGGACCAGTTGTCAGGGGCTCACAGCAGCAGGACCCTGCCGTGGGTTGGAGCCGGCTGCTTCTTGGGGACATTCCCCAGCCCCTGGAAAAGCCCGTCTCCTGCCCCGAACCAGGGCAGCCCCGTCCTGGGGGCTGGGGAGCACCTTTATCTGCACCCCCCGACCTGCTCCTTTCCCTCGGGCTGTCGTAGATGGGTCAGTAGCACTCCCCCTCCGCCTCCGAGGTCCTCACCCGGGGGTGGGCAGGAGGGTCCATGCAGAAAGGTCCGTGGGGTATCTCCACTGGGCTCCACACACCTGGTCCGTGCTGGGGCCCGGGTGCGGGATCAAGCCTCCCCTGTCCCATCAGCCTCCTGCAGCCCTCGGGAGCCGCCGGACGGAGGCCCTGGCCCGGGGCGGATCTGACCGCAGGTCCCCACCGCTGCCGGGGCCGGTGCCCGCCCGCCCGGCCGGTGCCGCGCCGTCCCCCGGGGCCGCCCCCTCCGGATCTGGGCGGGGAGCGCCAGCCCCACCGCCCCCTTCGGCTCCGTCCCGTCCCGTCCCGCCGCCGCCGCATGGGGCCCCCCGGGCCGGCCTGACCCGCACCCGAATCCCCGCTGCCCCCGGAGACGGGCCCTGGCCGGACCCCCCGGAGCACGCAGCGACGCCCGGGCCCCTTTCAGGGGATAGAAACACCCGGAGCCGCCCGGGGCGGCCCCGGCCGGACCCCCCCCACGCCTGGAAGAGCCCCCGGCACGTCCCGCCGCTGGAGCACAGACCCCGACCCCCGACAGCCTTCGTGTGCCAGGGACCCCCGCGGAGACGCGGTCCCCTCCCGGGGAGGCGGGAGCCGGCACCGCTGGGGACCCAGCGGCCGTCCCGCCTGGAGCCCCCCGCCCCCCCGCCGGCATCCCCCCAAGTCCCGGGCTGGCCCCAGGCCACCGAGGGTCGCGCTCCCAGGGCTGGGGGGAGCCGGGCTACCCTGCGCCCCCCGGCTGAGCCGGCCCTGAGCCGGTGGGGCGGCCGTGGGGTGTCAGAGCGCCCCGGGGGGGGGGCCTCGGCGCCCTGCCCCGCGCCGGCCCCATGGCAGCCAAGTGGTTCAAGGAGTTCCCCTCCAACCTGAAGACGGTTTCGGAGCGGGCCCGGCCGGGCAGCGGCAGCCTCGGCAAGAGCCGCAAGAACTCGGGCGCTGAGCTGGGAGGCTGCAGGGCCGGGCCGGGGGGCAGCAAGGAGGGTGGGGGGCGGCTGTCCCGGGACAACCTGCAGGGTCTGCTCCAAGCCGCCACCGGGAAGATGCGGAAGAACTCCCGAGTGGAAGGGGTGGCACCGGAGGGACCCCCCAAACCCTGCGGCACCTACATCAACCGCCTCATCAAGGTGGAGGCCCACGAGAAGAACTGGAAGGGGTACCCCTGTCCCCCGCCCGCACCCGAGCAGGACAAGGGCAAGACCCCCAAGACAGAGACGGTAAGGAGGGAAATGTGGGGTTGCTGGGGCGGCTTTAACCGCTGTGGACTGCAGCAGCTCATTAGCACGGCTCACCCCGGCCTTTCATCGTGCTGCCTTCAAGTCCCGTTCAAAGCTCTCTTCATCCCGCTTGCTCTTCAGCGGGGAGCGCCGACCCCTCGGATGCCAGCACACCCTGACCCGGCGCTGGTTAAACAAAGGCTTACACAAAGCTGCTCTGGAAGCCGGACTTTCCACCCCACCCCCCGCTCCCCGAGCACTGGGATGGGGTGGGGGGTGCGGGTGTCACCCAAAAGAGTCCCTGAGCCCCGCCCCACCCCTCAGGCTTCTCCCCACTACCGGGGTGCACAGGGATGGGCTTGCCCCCCCTCAGAGGTGCCCCTATGGCTGTGGCACAGCTCCATCTACCCCATAAGGAGCTGCCATCCTGCCCGTGGGACCCCAGTATCCCTGTCCCCATCCTGCTTGGCTCTGAACCAGTGTCATCCCCACCATCCCCTCCCACCCCACCACCGATGGGGATCCCTAGCAGCCCTCAATGGCCAATGCTGCTCATTCTGTCCCCAGGTCATCATCCTGGAGGACTATGCCGATCCCTATGATGCCAAGCGCACCAAGGGGCAGCGGGATGCCGAGCGCCTGGGTGAGAACGACGGGTACATGGAGCCCTACGACGCGCAGCAGATGATCACAGGTACGTGCCGTGCAGTGCCCCCCAGGCAGTGACCCCCAGCCGTGGCGCCTGCCCAGCTAAGCCACAACAACAGGAACTGACTTGGCCGGAAGCTGGAAATAAAAGCTTTGCTGCTGATGGTTATTTTCCATGTGGGGCAGCCGGGGCCGTTTGGCAGAGCCTGGCGCTGTGGGGTGAAGCAGGGGGCCAGGGGCTGTGGAGCCTCCTGTGGGGCTGAGCTGCAGTGTGGGGTGTAGCATCCTGCTGCCATAGACCCCTCCTGGCCCCATAGGTGTGTGTGGTAACAGCAGGCCAGGTGCCACGAGGATGGGCCCTGTCCTCCTCCAGCACCTCCCAGCGGGACATTCCTGCCATGGGGTGCATGTCCCTCCCCAAGGACAGGCGCTGGGGTGGCAGTGGTGGGTGTCTCAGCCCTTCCCTGATGCACAGTCCCTCTTCCCCACAGAAATCCGCCGTCGTGGCTCCAAAGACCCCTTGGTCAAAGCCATCCTGCTGCTGGACGGGCCTGGCGAGCCCGGGGAGGGAGGGGGCAAGCTGGAGTCAGACAAGTGGCCGGGGAGCAAGGAGGCAGTGGGGAAGGGGCCACAGCTCTACGACACCCCCTATGAGCCCGGAGAAGGGGTGACTGGGGGCACCCCAGAGCGCAGGCCAAGGGCCGGGGACGGGCGCCTGCCTGAGAATGATGAGCGCCCGGCGGGGGAGTACGAGCAGCCCTGGGAGTGGAAGAAGGAGCAAATTGTCAAAGCACTGTCAGGTAGGGGACAGGGATGGGGATGTGGATGGGGACAAGGATGGGGAGAGGGATGAGGATGATGATGGGGACAGACTTTTTAGTAGGGCCTGTAGTGATAGGACAAGGGGAGGTGATTTTGCACTAAAGGAGGAGGATTGAGCTGAGCTCTTAGGCAGAAGCTCTTTCCTGTGAGGGTGCTGAGGCGCTGGCACAGGGTGCCCAGAGAAGCTGTGGCTGCCCCATCCCTGGCAGTGCTCAAGGCCAGGTTGGACACAGGGGCTTGGAGCATCCTGATGCAGCTGGAGATGTCTCTGCTCATTCAGGGTGGGGTGGACTGGCTGGGGACAGGGACAGAGGTGGGGATGGGGGTGGCAGGGAAGCGTCTTTCAAAGCTCTTTTCTCGTTGTCATCCTCCCCCTCAGTCCAGTTCGAGGGCTCAGAGCGGCCCAAGGAGGAGGTGCCGCGGCAGCACCTTCGCCAGAAGAGCTGGACCCCCAAGATGCTGAAGCCGACAGGCCCCGAGCACAGCGAAGGGGAGAGGGTGGACCCCGGGCTGGCGCTGGAGAAGCAGCCGTGAGTGGCGAGGCCGAGCCGGGGCAGGAAACGGAAAGGGGTGGGGGGGTCCCTGTGGCTTGGCCTCTGCTCAGCGTCCCCCGCGTCCCCCCGCAGCTGGTACCACGGGGCTATCACACGGGCAGAGGCCGAGAGCCGGCTGCAGGCATGCCGAGAGGCCGGGTTCCTGGTGCGCACCAGCGAGACCGGCAGCGGCAAATACTCCATCGCGCTCAAGTGAGTGGCTGCGCGGAGCCGGACGGGGCCGTGTGTCCCTGGTTGGGGTGGGGGGGGGGGAATACTGCAGGAGAGCCCCAGTGATGGGGTGGGAGCAGCCGGACCCGTCCCCGCACCCGCAGGGCGACTGGGGGGATTGGTGGTGGCGGTCCCCCCCCCCTTCCCCGGCGCATTGTCGGCAGCGCCGGTGGCGTTTCCTTCCTGAGGAAGCGGAGCCCCTGGAGCCGAAACAATCGGAGTGGGACGGGAACAAACAGGGGTGGATGCGGCCGCGGGGCGGGCGGGCGCCGGGGGGTGGCGGCACCGCTGACGCCCCGCACCGGCCGCCCAGGACCAGCCAGGGCTGCGTCCACATCATCGTGGCCCAAACCAAGGACAACAAGTACACGCTCAGCCAGGCCAGCGGCGTCTTCGCCAGCGTCCCCGAGGTAGTACACTACTATTCCACCGAGAAGCTGCCCTTCAAGGGGGCCGAGCACATGGCCCTGCTACACCCCGTGCACTGCAAGCTGCATTAGCACCCACTAATGCCTCCCCTCCCTACTGGCCCGCGACCCCCGCCAGCCCTGCGGCGTGGGGCAGGGTCCTCAAAGGACCCCGCATCCCCGTCCTGCTGCTGCCGCCGGGCACCGGCCGCCTGCGCTCCCCTTGCACCAGGACGGATCCTGCCAGCCCCTTGCTGGAGCCGACCCGGTGCCGGGGTGAGGGGGGCGCAGCGAGGCTGGGACGTGTAACGGAGAAGTGAAATAAACGTGTTGGCTGAGAGGAGGCAGGTGGCCGGGGGCGGAGGTGGGGGGCTGTGATGTGGCACGGGGATGGGGGCCCCGAGGGTGCCAGGATGGGCAGTGCTCTCCCTGCCTGTGGGCGCTGTTGGAGGGTGAAAAGAAGAACCCAGCCCTCTCCCTGCTGGGCCCCCGTGTGGCCGGCTGCCAGCTGTGGAGCAGGGTTTCAGGGCTGGGGGGGCTGCCTCAGGCTCAGACCCCTCCCCCCCCCCCCAATAGGCACCAGCCTAGCTGGGAGGGCAGAAGCCAGGAACAGCCCCATTCGTGCCAGCAGAAGCCACACTGGGTTTGGGGGCAGCGGTTTTGGGCACCCCCCCCCCATCTGCATCCTGCCAGGCTTTTTATAGAGTGGGGCTGGGGGGGGGGGGACGGGGGACGACGGGACACGGTGTCCCCAGGGTGCCCGGTCCCCCCTCCCCTTGCGCTGTGGTTTCCTGCCTGGGTGCAGCTGCAGCTCCCTGGGGCCTCACACAACCCAGCATGGGATGGGCACAGCCTGGGAGGCACTTGGTAGCATGGGGGGGGCACAACATGGGGCACTTGTTTAGGGTGCACAGCAAGGCATATGGGGGATAGATGAGGGGTGCTTGGCCTGGACTGGGAGGGGGGCACAACCCAACCTCCCCTCAGCCCCCCCAGCTGCAGTGACCCCCCCCCTAATGCACCTGCTCCATTACAAACCAAAGGCATTTATTTGAGACACGTTTTGCCCCATTTCCCCACCATGGGGGGCCTGTGGGATGGGGCTGATCCAGCCAGGCCCTGCCGGTGCCCCCCCCACGGGCCCCCCAGCCCCATCCCTCTGGGCACAGCCTAGCCCTGCTCCCACGCTCCAGTGCAGCCACCCCAGCTTGGCTGCGGCCCCAGAGCTGCCCCCTGGGACACAGCTTGCCCCCCCCCAGCCAGTCTCTGTAGGGAGGGTGCAGATCTCCCCTCCGCCATCTCCTCTCCCAGCCATGGGACTTGGGGACACTTTCATCATCTCTGGGTAGTGGGGGGGACACGCTGCTCCCAGGGCCACATCCTAAGCCCCAGGAACCCCCAGGACCAGGAGTCCCCCAACCCAACCTGCAAGTGCCCAACAGCTCATCCAGACCCCAGCTACTGCCCTGAGAAGAAGTAGTCCAGGCTGGTGACATGGAGCCCCCCAGAGGCTGGGGAGCAGGGCGAGGAGAGCAGGGGGGTGTCACTAGGAGGGGGACTGGGAGAGCCCAGGGGTACCAGCACATGCTGCCCCTCACCCTCTGGCTTTGCCCCCCGCCACCCATCCATCCACCAGAGCTGCCGGTACCTGCAGGAGGGAACAGAGGGCCCAGGTTGGGGGGGTAAAGTGGATCCCCCCACCCCGAATTGTGTTGTGCCCCCCCCAGGCACTCACCTCAGCACAATGCCAATGCAGAGGGCGATGCCCAGGAGTAGGCTCCCCCCGGCCACCAGGAAGGTGTAAGGCGATGCTGTGGAGCGGGCACTGGCTTCCATGATGGGCCCTGGGCATAGAGGAGGGGATGGGCTCATTGTGGGGATCAGGGACCTGGGGGTCATAGCCACCCCACTGCCACCCCAGGGCCTTCTCCTCACCACCAGTGCCATCAGCACCATCTTCCACAAAGAGCTCGGGAGGCAGTGTGAGCCCGTAGGTGCCATCCTCCATGGGGAACTGCAAGAGAAGGCAAGGGGAGGCATTATGGGATTGGGCAGCCCCCCCACCCTAGTGTCCCTTTGTCCCACGGAGGGACACAAGACCCAGCTAAGAGTGTAGCATGTTCCCCTGGGGCTAAGCCCTACCTGGGAGCTGAAGAATCCCATTTCAGAGTTAAGGTCCTTGGGGTCTGCAAAGTGATGGGGGGGGATTGTAATGGGGAGACCCTGTGCTGAACCCCCAGCTTCAGGGCCACATGTGCCCCCCTCCTACCTGTCCATGGAGCACCCACTGCTTCCCGGCTCCACTCGCTCCATGCACCGTGGCCAAACTCCTCCTGTGCCCGCACCTGCACCACATGCTGCAGTCCCCGCCATGCGTCATGGATGTCCAGCCATGTTGTTGTCACTTGGTCAACCTGGGGGGACATGGGCAGCACGGGGCTGGGGACATGGACAGCACAGGGTTGGGGACATGGGCATGGGCAGCTGGGCCAGGGTCTCACCTCACTGAAGGTCCGGGCAGGCTCGGGGCGGTAGCGGACCTGGAAGCGGAGCCAGTAGAAGCGGTGATCCCAGGATGAAGGGTAGGACCAGTTCACCCGCAGCCGCTGCGGCGCCTTCTCCAGAGCTGTCACCGTCACATTGAGGGGGGGATCGGGCCTCACTGCTGAGACACTGGGGTATCAGGTCCTGGCACTGAGCTGCTCAGCCAGCCCCAACCCCATCAAGAGGCAAGCAGCACTCACATACACCATTGAGGGTGATGATCTTGTCCTCGCCGGCTGCGCTGCCAGCGCCATTGCTGACGCACGTGGACACCAGGAGGGGTTTGATGTCATCAGCCCCGCGGGGCACCTTCACCCGGCAAACAAACTTCTGTGACTTGGAGAAGAAGCGGCACCGCTGCTCCGTGGCGTTCTCAGCTGTGAACCTGCGGGGTGGTGGCTCAGCCGGGGCTGTGGCACACATGGGGCAGCTTCGGGGACAGAGCCACCTGTGAAGCTGCCGTGCCGTGAGGTCCCATGTAGGTGCTTGGCCATCCCTCACCTCTGCTTCACCCAGAGCATCGCCCTTGTCCCCGGGGATGGCTTGGCCCGCAGCGGCCACTCACACAGCACGTCGTGGTCGTGGCTCCGCCGGTAGCAGGAGACGCGAGGGGTCTCAGGGGGCTCTGCAAAGCAGGGAGGCGCTGGGGGACCCCTCACACCTGGCGGTGCTACGAGGGCCCCCCGTGCCCTGGCGCAGACCCACCTTGCACCAGCAACCGCAGCGAGCGCAGGCGGTGGCTCCCCACGAAGCAGCTGTAGGTGCCCGCGTCCTCGTGGCGCAGGCGGTGCAGGGGCAGCGCGTTCCCCGCGGGCAGCCGCTGGCTCCGGCCCCACTCCTCCACCCGCCAGGACACGGTGACGTTCCCCGGACCCTCGTCCCAGCACCTCAGAGTGATGTTCGCTCCGGGGCGGCCCAGCACTGTGTCGTGGGAGAGCCCTGGGGGGGTGAGAGCGTCTCGGCAATGGAGACAAGACCCCAGCGTGTCTCCAGCGCTGGGGGTGGACCCCCACCGCCACTGCCTGCTCCCCGTACGCCACTGCTCAGAGTCAATATTTGCAGGAGGCTCCGAGCAGCAGCTCCTGCTGAGTCAGCGATTCCCCATCTAGTTGGTCAAGGTGGACGACCCCCCCCGGCACACGGGAACCCCCCCAGCATCAGGTGGTGGGACCCGGCCTGGCAGCGCTGTGAGGGGAGCACCGGGAGAGCCACGGCTGGGATCGGGGGTTCCGGGGATGCCGGGTTCCGGCGCTGGGGGGGTTAAAGCGGCCCAGGCCAGAGGCCCAGGCTGGTCCCGGGCCAGGGGAGGCCGCCCGGGGCAGCACTCCCGGCTCCCTCTGCAAAGGTCAACAACCACCGCGGAGCTGCTGTTCCTGCTGCCGGGACCACGCTCGGCACCCAGCAACCCCCAGCACCCAGAACCCCCAGCACCCTCCAGCACCCCCAGCACCCTCCAGCACTCCCAGCACCCCGCGCCCCCCCCCCCCCCCCCCCCAGCACCCATTCTGAGCCCGCGGTGCTGATCTCCGCCGGGAACTGCTTCCCCCCCTCTCCCATGGCTCCGGTACCGGTGGGGGGGGAGCCCTGCCGGAAGGGTGGTCATGGGGGTGGCGAGTGTCCCCCTGCTCCATGCCCCGCTCCCGGTCGCACTCACCCAAGGGGCCGCAGGGCTGCCGGGGAGCGGCGGCGGCAGCGAAGAGGAGGAAAATGAGCGGCTGCAGGCAGCAGGACATCGGCGGAGCCGCGCGCGTTGCTGCCGGTGCCCGCGGTTGTGAAACCGCGACGGGACAAGACGGGGAACGGGGACGGCTCCAGCACGTGCGCCCGGGAGGGGCGGGGCCAGCACCGGGGGAAGGGGGGGGAAAGCAGCCACCCCCCCCGCTCTGTACTCCCGGTGCCCCGCACCTGCTGCCGCCTCCAGTACCCGTCCCCCCCCGAAGGACACAGGACACGGCTGCGCACAACTTTGTGGTTGTTTTTATATAGAAAACGCTGGGTTTTGGTTCATTTTTTCCTGCTGCGGTCCCGTGATTTTGACAATCCCGCACTATAGAAACGTGTAATAAATTAGACGCCCCGATCCTCGCGTCCCCCACCCCGACACAAAGAAACTCCCGAACTTCCCGAAAAATCGACTCCAGCCCAAGCCAGAGCCCGTTTTGAACCGGATTCCTCTTTGGTATCACAGAGACCCCCGACCGCCCCCCCCCCCAGCGATCCCCCGGTGGGGACCCCAGGAGCTGGCGCGGGGAGGAAGAGCAGGGAGGAAGCGGAGGCTGAAAGTTGTGCAAGAGCCCAGTGTTGGGTGTGGGAGTGAATCACGGCTGCTGCTCCCGCAGAGACAGGGAAGGACCCGGGGAACGCTTCCCCTTTCCCAGCCCATCCCCCGGCTCCGGAGCGCCCCAGGGCCACGGCCTCCCCGCTCTCTCCATCACCGTGTGCAACACAGGCCGAAGCAGTTGTAGGGCGTCTGTCCTTCCTTGTCTGTTTTGTGTGTTTTTTGTGGGTTTCTTTTGGTGGTTTTTTTTCTCTATTTTGATATAAAAAGAAGACACGGGGGAGGAGGGGGAGGGAAGAGGGAGGCTGCTGTCACAGCACCCCCAACTCTCCACGCCTGCCCACAGCAGCGTCTCTGGCATGATACATTCACGTGTGATTGGGGTACTTGCACTTTGTGGAGGTGAATACTGACAGAGAAGCAGCCCAGGGAGGGCTGCTGGGGGCAGTGTCCGTGCGTCCATCCCTCCCAGGGATGGGGTAAAAAGACTTTTTGGTTACGCCATGACAGTCCAAACTCCACCAACACCTCAGGGGCACACGTGGCCTCTGTCCTCCTGCTTGGGACCCCCCAGGCCACTGTGAGAGAAGGAGGATCCCTGACTGCATGGGAGGGGACATGCCCCCCCCTTCCCCAGCCTCACACCTTGAGAGTCTTGCTGGCGGCACTGCTGGGGCTGCCAGCGGTGCTGCTGTCGCTGCCCTTCTTCTTGCGCAGGGTCTCAATCCAGCCAGTGCTGGGCCGGGCCGTGAAGCTGGAGAGCGCCAGGGAGCTGAGCCGCATGTTCTTACCGGACATGATGAGCTCCCCGAAGCCCTCCTGGTGGGAGAAGGCGTAGCCAGAACGGCGGGAGCCCACACGCCCTGCACGCCGCATGCACCGGTGCTGGGTCTTCTGCTTCTTCCGCACGAGCTGAGTGTAGCGCACCTGAGGACAGCACCGGGAACACATCAGGGACCCCCAGGGAAGAAAGAGGACACCCCTCCACGCCCAGCCCCTATGGTCAGGTGCTCCCACCGTGTCTGAGAGTTCAGGCTTCAGGTCCAGCTTGAGGAAGCGAAAGGCCACAACAGGCATGATGCAGACCACAGTGGTGAGGGCGATGGTCAACCAGACTGTGGGCTGGGCCAGCGTGTTCTGTGCATTACCTGGGGGGGAGCATGAAGCTAGACAGAACTGGGCTGGGGTAGCATGCTGCTGAGGTGGGGTGCATCACTCAGCTCCCCTGGCACTCACCCACAAAGCGGAACTGGTTGGGGAACATCTGGAAGAGTCCATTGCTGTGCATGGCAAACAGGATGGCGAAGTAGGCAGCAAGGCTGCCCCAGATGAAGAAGTGGTTGATGGCTGTCCAGAAGCCCGTGTCCAGCCCAATCTGGTGGAGAGGGGAAGGAAGAAGCAGGGCTCAGGGAACAGCTGTGGTGCGCCAAGCATGGCCATGGGGCAGGATAGGACCCAAGCCTTCACCAGCTGTGTTCCTGGTGAGGGGCAGAGACTGAGCAGCCACATCCCTACCTGCCAGCTCCCTGTAAGCAGCCATGTCCCTACCTGCACACTGACAACAATCACAAGGGAGGTGGCGACAGTGACAGCAAAGGACTGGTAGTCAGCCAGCTGAGCTCCATCATCACGGGTGGCGTCCGCAAAGACACCATAGGGGATGAAGAACATGAGGACAGAGGTGTAGATGCCCTGGGCGATGCAGATGAAGAACTCCCGTTTGTTGAAGAGCAGGTTCAGCTGTCCAGGCTCATAGAGCTTGGGGTACTCCATGCTCCGCTGCTCTGGCACGTCCTGGGGACACAGGGCACACTGGGCACCTTCCTGCAGCCCTGGGCAGGCAGAACCTGCTCCCTGGGGCTGGGCGAGCCTTCACTGCTGACCGTGAAGAGACAAGGTCAGCCCAGCCCAGGCACCCGGGCAGCCCTTCCTCCTGCAGATGGGCCACATAGGGGCCAGCAACTTGTGCACTCAGGGAGCCCCTGCACTGCTCCCCACTGTACCTGGTCGAATACCCCCATGGCGAGCACAGGCAGCGACGTGTAGACGATGTTGTAGAGAGTGATGAAGTACTGGTCATACACAGTCTGCATGAAATGGAGCGCTCAGGGGGACACCAGACCTGCTCTGTACCCCGCTGTCCCTGTGCCCACCCCAAGTGGTGCAATGCCCTGGGCTCCTCACACCCACCACATGCTGCCACGCTCCGGAGGGATCCCAAGCTGTGCCTGCAGCTGCAGGATGAGGCCCCATGGGGAGCCTTGGGACTGGGGCATGCCTCAGAGCAGAGGGGTCCCGTGGGCAAACCCTCTCCAACTCCAAGCGTGAGAAGCCAACAACCCACCTGTGCCGAGAAGCCGCAGAAGAAGCCAAACCAGAAGTGGACCATGGTGAAGGCAAAGTTCTTGTAGAAGAAGTAGCAGAGGAACTTGCACATGCGTAGGTAGGACCAGCGTCCATGCACCAGCAGCAGGCGCTGCAGGAACTTGAACTGGGAGAAGGAGTAGTCGGAGGCCAGCACTGCCTGGATGCCCTCCTGCCCGCTGATGCCCACCCCGATGTGGGCGGCTGTGGAGGGAAGAGACACGTGGGGTGAAGAGGGCTCTGCCAGGAGCACAGGGACCAGGGGTGGCACCCTTCCCCTGGGACTATGTTCCTGCAGGGCACAAAGGGGCAAGGGCAGATGCTGCCACGGGATAGTGCAAGTGGGGATCTGTCCCTCCTGCTGCTGCCCAGACCCCGGGACTCACTCTTGATCATGCTGACATCGTTGGCGCCGTCCCCGATGGCCAGGGTCACAGCTTTCTTGTACTTCTTCACCAGCTCCACCACCTGGGCCTTCTGCAGGGGTGTGACACGGCAGCAGATGACGGCCTTGCAGGCACACGCTGTCTCCAGGAACTCCACCTCCATGTCAGCCTCCAGTGCATGGGCCTGCAAGGAGAGCAGGGGGATGCTGGGGAAACATCCCAGAGCTGAGCACTGTGCCCCATCCAGCCACACTCCCAGGTCCCTACCAGGCTGTGCCCATTGATGACTAGGGCATATTCACCCGCGATGGCTTCCAGCACAGAGGTGAGCTTGGAAGAGGAGAGTTTCTCCTGGTAGGAGAAGCCATTGCTTGTGGAGTGTGATGCATCCATCATCTTCTCCCGGGCTTTCCTGAGGAGGAGAAGGGTCAGGGGGCCTCGAGTGAGGGCACTTCTGTAACCCCCCGTTCCCTGCACGCAGCTGTGCCTCACACCAGCCTCACGCATGTCCTCTGCCCCCAACCCTCACCTGAGCTCCTCTCGCACCTCCAGCACAGTGTGGCCTGTGACCACGAACACCTCGGTCATGTCGTCCGTCAGCATCTTGCAGGAGTAGCCGATGTTCACGGCTGTTTCTGGGGATGGGAAACCAGGGGCTGAGCCAGGCCTAGCCCAAGGAGGAGCACATGTCCCACTGACCCCCAGGAAAGCAGCCTCATCTCCAGCCAGCCCAGACCCCCACCCCAGTACTACTCACCCTGTTTGTCCCCCGTCAGCACCCAGATCTTGATGTTAGCCAGCGTCAGGATGGCGATGGTTTCAGGGACCCCCTGCTGCAGTTTGTCCTCGATGGCTGTGGCTCCAAGCAGCTGGAGGACCCAAAGAGGCAGAAGATCAGGCTGCACCCCAGCCCCTTCCCACTCCCCAGTGCCCCCACCCCCACGTACCATCATATCGTGCTCCACCTCATCATAGAGCTGAGCCAGGCGATCCTCCCGGGCCTCGTGGGCACTGCTGGCTTGGTGCAGCCGCTCAGACCACTCCTCGTAGTAGCTCTCCTCCAGGTCTTTGTAGGCCAGCACCAGCGTCCGCAGCCCCTCACCAGCATATTCCTGCAGTGGCCGGAGTCAGGTGAAGGGACAGACCTTGATGGTGTCCCCAGGCCCTGATGGCCTCCAGGGCAGGGCACACGCCAGGCTCCATGCCTGTGGGCAGCTCCTCTTCTCTCCACAGCCCTGCCAGCAGGACCCTGCCACACTCACATTGAGGTGGTCGGTGGTGACATTGGTCAGGTCCTGGTTGATGGGGTGGAGGCGCTCCAGCAGGATGGTGTCAGCACCTTTGCAGTACAGCCGGATCTTGCCCTCGGGGCTGCGCACTGTGGGGAGCAGGGAACAAGCTGCCTGGCTCAGGGGAGCAGGAGCAGGTCCCACTCCTACCTCCAGCCATGAGCCGATGATGCCTCTGCAGTCATGTCACCATTTGCATGGGGCTGGTCTCCAAGTCCACCGCAGCAAGCCCCCAGCCCTCCCAGCCCCTGTGCAGGGCTCAGGGTCTCACCGATGACAGACATGCGCTTGCGGATGTTGTTGAAGTCCAGGATGGCCAGCAGCTGGTACGTGATGGCTCGGCCCAGCTCGTGCACTGTGATTGTCTTGGGGGTACGGGACCGGAACACGAAGCCGAAGTTCCTGGCGGCTGTGACCAGCGCTCCCTCGTCTGGGGACTGAGCTTTGTAATAGAGCTCCCCTGGGGACAGCACAGGGGTGAGAGGCTGCGCCACAGCCCAAGCCACACAGGGAGCAGGGACAGGTCCTGTCCTCTGCACCCACCTTCGTTCTTCTCCTCGGACATGACGGTGTGGCAGAGCGAGAGCAGACGGAAGAACTCATGCACGTGGGGGTCTCCCAGCTTGATGGCTTCCAGCAGGCTGGGGTCCCAGAACTGGAACCGGGGGTCCGCCAGTGGGTTGAAGGAGAAGTCAACCGGCTCTGGCCGCTGGCAGGGACAGAGGTGAGGTTATGCTGCTGCGGGCAGCGGCATGGCCAGGCACCAGCCCTGTGGCACTCTCACCTCTCCCAGCTCTGCCTTGTGGCCCAGCACGTCCTGAACATCACCTGTGAACCAGGGCACAGGTTAACCAGGAAAGGGCCCCACCGCTGTGGCTCCACCAGCACCCATGCCCAGGGGTGCCCCCACGCTATGGCTGAGCCCTCTCGTCCCCCCCAGGGTCTGCAGGAGGGGACCTGGTGCACCCACCCCCTGCAGGCACGCCCAGCCCATCCCCCGTGCCCTGCGCTCACCGTAGCTGTGCCCATTCACAGAGCACTTGCTGAAGACCATGATGTTCTGGGTGAGGGTGCCAGTCTTGTCAGAGAAGATGTACTCCACCTGCCCCAGCTCCTCATTGAGGGTGGTGGTCCGGGCCTCGGCTGGTGTCCGGCGCTTGGCACAGTACATCTTCTTGTCCCAGTTGATGAAGTAGCTGTGCCCAAGGCGGATCACCTCCACACTGCAGGGGGGACAGCCATGCGTCACCGGGGCAGGGAAGCTCTGCTGAGCCAGTGACGGGCACACCCTCCCCACCCCAGGCCCCCAGCTGCCTGGGTCACCCCCGCACCCAGGGCCCCCATGCTGCTTGCTGGCTCCCGCACCCTTCCCCGGGGCTGGTCTGCACCCGCTCCTACCAACAGCCACTGCCAAGCCAGGGCTGGGGTCGCAGGGCCTGGCACCGAGGGGGGAGCCCGTAGGGTTCCCTGGGCATGTCCCCAAACCCCCTCCCCAGCCCCCAGGGCAGACAGCAATGAACTAGGGGCAGGGGTGGGGGCGACACGTTCTTACCTCGGGGCTAAGGGTGACAGAACCCATGCTGGGGAACGAAAAGAGAGAGAAATTAAAAGAGAGAGAGAAGGGGACAGTGCAGGAGCCTGGGAGCTGCAGGAAGGCAGAGCAAAATAACCAGCATGCAGCCAGGGCAGGGAGAGACGAGCAGCCAGACACAGCCAGGGGGGCCTGAGGGACCTGTGGGGTCTCAGGTCTTGGGGTATCTCCAAGGGCAGACATGGCCCATCACCAGGAGAGCAGCCCGTGCCCACCCCATGCACACAGCTCTGCCCGTGGGTCTCCATCCCCATCTCCCCTCCCCAGAGGGCACCCCTAATTCCTGGTGCCTGCCCCTCGCACATCCCCAGCCCCTCTGTCACTGCCCTACCTTACGTAGAGTGAGATGGGCACCACAGTGTTGAGGATGATGATGTAGGACCAGAAGGAGAGGAAGCCCGAGAAGAAGGCACTGTGCACCCCCTCGTCCCAGGGCAGGTAGATCTGGAAGCAGACGCCCACCTCATGCTCCCAGATGGCATTGCCAATGGCCAGAATCACCCCCATGCACACCAGGAACCCGAAGATCTGGGGACAGGACAGAACATCAGAGCCCAAAGGAGGCCACAGCCGGGGCTCCCTGGGATCTGCCTGCCTACCCAGAGCACCAGCGTGTTCATCAGCCGATCGATGCTCGTCCGCTTGAACTTGGTCCGGCCGCTGTTCTGCATGAGCTTGGTGTCAGGCCCTGGAGGAAGGAAGGGTGTCAGGGGCTTTCTCCCTTGTGTGCAGGACAGTGGTGGCTGCTGTCCCAACCTACCTGCAAAGACAACGAGGCCAAAGCACCACTCGGTGTTGCGCAGGACGCAGCCCCGCAGCAGCATGTTCTGGTTGCTCAGGGGGTACTTGCTTTCCTTCCAGTAGAGCGTCCCTCCAAACTTGTCCAGCTTGTTGTTGGGGGGTTCACAGATCACCTCACCTGGGCACAGGGGATGGCTTGGCTGTAACACGCCTTCTCTACGTGCTCAGCTCCATCCCAGTGCTCCCAGCACTGTCCCCAGCTCCCCAGAGATCTGATTCAAACCGTAGGACCACAACAGTGCAGGGATGGTCCTGGTCTCTCCAGGGTGGGCCCATGCCAAGATGATGGAGGAGAAAATCCAGGGGCTGGTCACAGGCACTCACCATCAAACCGAGCCAGCTTGCTGGTGTCACCCAGCTCTGAGGTGACAGGGATGGCCTGTCGCACCTTCATGTTGGTCTCTCTGCGAGCAAGGAGGCACCACATGTGGGGTTAGAGGCAGCAGATGCTCCCTAGGTTTGGGTCCCCAGCAGTTCCTGCCCTGCCCTGATCTCACTCCTACCTCTTGCCTTCCCCTGTCACTCGAGGTGAGCAGGGGTTACCTACCCGTCCAGCTCTGCAGTCTCTATGTAGCACAACCCATGGGGTTCACTGCTGGAGAGCAGGAGGAGGTCAGCCTGCCAGGAGAGACATGGGAAGGGTTGTGCTGACACCGGGTCCCCTACACCTTCCACAGGGAAGCCAGGGGCCAGCAGGGTCCAGAACCAGGTGTACTCAGCATGGTGCTGCTAGCACCCTGGACACCAGCTCCTGAAGGACCCACATCAGGCAATCTCCAGAGCTCCAATGCTACATCCTAAATGCAACTTCCCAGTGGGGAAGTCCCTGACACCTCCACCCCAGGTGATGGAGGAGCACCATGCCATGCCACTGTCCCTGTGTGTCACCAAGCCAGGACCACTCCTGTGTTGGGGCCACACTCACCGCCACGAACTGGTTGTTCTCCAGCTTGATGATGTCTCCAACACGGACGTTCATCCACTGCTCCTGTCGGAGGCTGCAGGGAGACAGCGCAGTGGAGTTAGGTGGGAGTTGGCAGCGCTCTGTTCCCCTGCCTGCAGCCCTGTGCCATGTCCTGGGGGGGGCCATGCCCCCTCCCTGGCTGTCCTGTCCCTGTGACACTCACACTCCACTGATGAGCACCTGAGACTGCCGGTTGTTCACCTGGTTGTCACTTTTATGGCGGAACTGGGTGCAGAGGGGAAGACAGCGCCGTCAGCTCTGCTGGGGATGGGGTCCTGCAGCCCTACCCCTGCACACCCGCACCAGGGTCACAGCCCCAAGTCCCCTGGCCCTAACAGAGGGGCACGTGGGGAACCACTCACATAGTCGTCCGTGGCATCTTTGACAGCTGTGATGGTTAAGACAAGAACCAAAGGCACGATGGTGGTGAACCAGGAGAGTGAAGAGATCTGTGGGATCAGCTGGGGACAGAGAGTGGGAGCTGGGGGGGACCAGGCCAGCCCCAGGCCCACACCATCCCTGCTCAAGGGTGTCAAACCCACACTTCCCAAGGGCAGGATGTGTCCTGGCCCCCCCCAGCTGCCCAGCCAGGGAAGGAGATGATGGAAGAGCCCCATCTGGCTCCCCAGGACCCCAGCACTCACCTGCAGGATGAGGAGGAAGAGGAAATAGGTGTTGGCCACTTCCTGGAACTGCTCGAAGAGGTTGACAGGCAGGAAGGTGATGATGTTGTACTTGGAGGTCTTGATGCAGTTGCTCTGGGGATGGACAGGACAAAAGGGAGGGTTCATGAGCTGCTGAGGCCCCTGTGGTCCCAGCATCACTCTGAGAGCTGCAGCTCACCATGGCCCTAACCTGGGATCTCAGCCCAGCAGCTCCTACCCCTCCTCTAACTTTTCCTCAAGAAGCAGATTTCTTCCCCTGGGTCACCCACCAGTACCCAGGGACCTGTCTGTACCCAGGGACCAACCAGTACCCAAGGAGCGGCTGGTACCGAGGGACCAGAGTGCAGTGATGAGCAGTGCAGTGCTGTGCCATGCAGTCTTGTGCAGTGCAGTGCAATGCAGTGCCGTGCAGTCCCGTGTGATGCTCATCAGCACAATTGTCTCAGGGATAAACATCTAATTTTAGCTGTAACCCCCCCCCGGCGCTGACCCGGTGCCAGCCCCCTCCGAGCCGCTCGCTTCCCCCCCAGAGCACTCACTGCGTACTGGAACTTCTCGTTGTAGTCCCGCGCGTTGGCTCGCACCCGCCGCTCCTCCTCTGCAACACAGCCCGGGCGCTGCCCTCAGCCCCCCGACCCCTCCCGTCCCCGCGGCCCGGCCCCGCCGCGCCCGCACCGCCCCGCGGGGCTCCCGGACCCGCGGCCACTTCTCGGGCACCTCCCGAGGCACGATCACGGCTGCGGCTCCATCCCGCGCTGCCGCAGCCCCTGCCCGGGCCCTCCCGCTCCGCCGCGGTACAGGGGCCCACCGGGGCCTCCCGCGGCCTTACCGGCCTCCCCCCCCCGCTCACCTGGGGCCCGGCGGGCCGCGCACCGCTCCATGGCCCGCGGCCCCGCAGCCCATGGGGAGCGGGCTGGCGGCCGGGGCCGGGGGCCGGTACCGGGGCCGCTGCGGCCCCGCTCCCGCTGCCGCGCTGCTGCTGCCGGCTCAGCGCCCCATGGCCGCGGCGGCGCCGGTCGGCGGCGGAAGTGATGGGGGGGGGAGCGGGGTCCTGTGAGAGGGAGGTGGCACCTCACGGGCACCCCACGGACACCCCATGGCCGCTGCATGGACACCCCACGGGCACCCCACGGGCACCCCATAGACAATCCATGGCCGCTGCATGGACACCCCACGGGCACCCCATGGATACCCCATCGACACCCCACAGACACCCCGCGGCCTCAGGGCTCGTTTATTGGTGCAATGGGGGCCGTGGGGGCCGGTGCCGCCGGTTCGGGGCAGGGGGTGTCTCCAGCGTCACTTCTGGGGCAGCGTCCTCCCGGTGTCCTCCTCTGCGGGTGAGGTCTTGGGGTCCGTGGGGACGGCAGCGATGCTGAGGACCGGGGGGCTCTGCTCTGCTGCGGCAGCGCCCTCCGGGAGCGGGTGGTGAAACGCCACGAGGAGCTGGTACAGGGCTGAGCCCACAGCGGCTCCCAGCATCGGTGCCACCACCGGCACCCACCACCACCCATTGCCCCTGCTGGGGACGGGGCATAGTGGGCAAGGTGTCACCCCCATGCTCCCCACCTTCACCCCCTTACCTCGACCCACCTGAAGACCTCTGTGCCCCAACCTGCCACACAGGTGAAGAGTCGGGGCCCAAAATCCCGTGCAGGGTTCATGGGGCAGCTGCAGTTGGAGCCCAGGGAGGCCTCGAGGGAGAACACCAGCAGGGCCACTGCCACTGGCTCCAGGCCCTTAGGGACACCTTTGTTGCGGGTGTCCAGGATGGCCAGGATGCCCACAATCAGCAGTGCCGTGGCCACCACCTGCAGGGCCGGTGTGACAGCTCAGCACCGGGGGGACCAGTGCCGCCAGGCTGGGGGGAGCCAACCCTGGCACCCACCTGGTCCAAGAAGCCATTGGAGAGGGACAGGTAGTCAGCAGGGTAGGTGGCAAAGATGGAGGCAGTTTCCCGGGGGCCAGAGGCGGTGAGGGTCCCATTGCTGTAGTGATGGATGGCATCTGCAGAGCAAAGGCAGAGCCTGTGTGGGGAGCCTGGTCACCCTGACACAACCACTGGACACGGGCCCCCAGCCCTGTACCATAGTAGACAGCATAGACAGCACCAGCAGAGACGAATGCTCCCAAAGTCTGCACGGCCACAAAGATGGGCAACTTCCACCAGGGAAACTGCTCCAGGAGGCACATGGCGAGGGAGAACGCTGGGTTCAGGTGGGCCCCTGCAATGGAGCGGGGAGAGGCGTGGGAGCAGGGGGTCCTTGGAGCCAGGGGACAGCGGGAGCAGGGCCCCCTCCCCAGCCTCACCAGACACTCCCCCAGCTATATAGATGGACACCATGACGGCCAGGGCGCTTGCCAGGTAGGCAGTGAGGATGTTCCCCTTGGACTCAGAGCTGGTGACCATCTGCGCTGAGCCGCTCAGGGTGATGAGCTGCAGGAGAGGGACATGGCTCCAGCACAGCCCCTTGTCAAGCCCCCAGCCTGCTCCCCAGGGACAGGATCAGCGCTGAACCCAGGCAGCAGGGCATCAGCCAGGTGAGGGCTGCTCCAGTGCTGCTGCCTGCACCATCTCCATGCCACATCCCCTGGCTCCAGGTTCGGGCACCACATGGAGACAGGCAGGGAGGTGGTGACTGCTCCTGACTGTGGTTCTAATTGCAAAGTATGCTGTGTGCTTTCCTGGGCAGGCAGCAGGGAAGAGGTGCTGCCCTTCAGGACGCAGCCCCACGTGCAGCTCCAGAGCCCCAACCTTTGTCTGAGGCAGGGCAAGAGGTGTCAAGGTATGTGCTACCCAGCACTGCTCCCTCAGGAGCCATATGGCAGCTCCCGTGCCCATGGTGTGCCCGAGCCACTGTGGTGCAGCATTTCCCAGGTCCAAGCAGGAGGTCAGGTAATTCCTCCATGAGCACAGTGGAGCCCCAACCCCCCCCCCTGCCCTGGGATCCCCCAGTGTCTGCCCCAAACCCCCCTGTTTCCCACTCACGATGAGCACGAGGACGGCCAACATCTCAGCCAGGCACTCCCGCACCAGCTGGTTCTGGATGTGGAGCAGAGCCCGGGCACTCTTCAAGAAGGAAGTGGTGCCCATGGGGCTGGCTAGGAGCAGGCAGCAGCAACGGTGATGCCGGGCTCTGTCCCAGCCAGGTTTTATGAGCCCTGGTGCTGGGTGATAATGTGCAGACTTTACACCAATTGGAGCCACAGCACAGGGAGACGCCTCGCAGGGACCAGAGTCCTGCGTGGGGCTGGGGACAGCAGTGTGGCCCCGGTAGGAGCAGAGCCCCCGCAGGTCCCCAGGCTCTGCTGAGCCAGCACAGGTGGGTGTGCTCCAGGGAGCTCTGCTTTTCCCTGCCGGATCCCTGCTCACAGGCAGCACTAATGAAGAGGAATGAAGAAGCCTTGGAACGGGTCCTGGGCTGGTTCCTTGAGAGGAGCACAGGAGACCAGACATGGTGGGCAGGGATCGGCACAGAGCAGCCCATCACTGCCTGCACCCAGGAGCCACTTGGTGGGTTCCTGGCTCTGCATCGGGCAGGTTCTGGCCTGAAGGAGCCTGGCAGGTCACCATTACCATAAATAGACTTTATTTCTCTGTACACATATGCACACACACACTCAGCCCCCCAAGGGGTCCTTCTGCAGAAGACAGGCAGCCCCCAGAGACCACCTCCCAGGAGGATCTGATCCATCTGTAACAGGAACAGGCAGTGAGAAGAGGCTGCTGCCAGTGTCCACCCATCCATTCATCCATCCCCATAGCCCTGGTGAGCCCCACAGTCCCCCCACCCATCACACCTACGGGGTGCTCAGCCAGGCTGGGCACAGCTACCAGCTTGAGAACCAGCGTCGGAAGAAGCTGCCCAGCGCAGAGGATGGGTCACTCAGGTTGGGAGGGTGGAGACTGTCCTCTGGCGGCCATGTGCCTGCAAACTGCGCCAGCTCCCCTGGGAGAGCAAGGAGAGCTGGCTCATGGGGGGCCCTGCCTTGCTCCCCTCACTCTACTCAGTGCCCCACTCACGGTCATCCGTCTTGACCACCTCCTCTCTGTAGTCTTTGCTCTGGCCGTCCTCCTTGGTGGTGGTGATGAAAGCTTGGTCCCCCCTCCGGCGTGTCACGGTTGTCTCCCGGCGGCCCTGGCTGTCCTGCACGGTGCGGCACTCCTCCACCGCCTGTGCAGAGCACCACCAAGCCCTGAGCCCCACCACCAGCCCTAGCTCCGCTCCTTGTGCTGGGGACAGTGTCCCCCGCTCACCTGCTGCCCCTTGCTGCACCCTCAGAGGACACTCACCCCATCAGGCAGAGTCACTTTGGTGACAGAGACGCTCTGGAAGTAAGAGTGAGCCTTGGGCTCGCCGGGTCTCAGGATGGTGCCCAGCCCTGCGGAGGAGACCTGCGAGTCCAGGTCTGGGGAGGGGGGAGACGTGAGATGGTGACAGCAGCATGGGGCAGGGTGAACCGAGTGGGCAGGGACCCTGCGGCACCCACCCTGATCTGCCTTGAGGCTGGGAGAAGACGGGGAAGCATCGTCCAGCTGCAAGGCAAAGCACGCACTGGTGACACAGAGGACACCCCAGCGGCCACCAGAGCCGGCCCCTCGCGGGGCAGAGCCTCACTCACCCCCAGGAAGGGGCTCCATGGCTGGGCCAGGCTCTCCGGGTGCTTCAGCATTGAGTCCCGCAGCCGCCGCCCCTCGCCGGAGCTGGGCATTGCAGGCTCGGGGGGGGGCAGCCGCTCCTCCTGCTCGCCGGAGGGCAGCGGGAGCCCGGCCCAGGCGCCGCCGAACAGCCCCAGGAGCTCGCCCACGTCCCGGAACAGCTCCTCGAAGGCACCGCGGGGCCCGAAGCCGAAGTGCGGGGGGGGCTGCGCCAGGGAAGGGCCGTCCTCATCATCCTCGTCCTCGTCCCACGTCGCGCCGCCAAAGAGCGGGTCCCGGGGCCTGCGGGACCACGGCGCTGAGACACCGGAGCAACCGGGGCCAGGGGGGTTAATGGGGACCGGGTTTAACCGGGAAGGGCGGAGGGTGGCAACGGGGGGGTAACCGGTACCTCCGCGGCCCCGGGAACCCGAAGAAGCCCCGAAACGCATCGTAGAAGCTCATCGCCGCCGTCCCCTGCCCCCGCGTCGCACTGCCGTAAAGTGCCGCCGGTTGTCGCGAAGCGCCGGCGGAGCCGCCGGGTCCTAAGCCCCGCCGCGGAGGCCTAGGCGCCGGCGTTTGGCTCTACCCTCCCCTCCCGTCGCTCCCAGGCTCCCGCTGGACTCCGCTCCCCACCCGCAACATGAGGCGGGTCCCGGGGCAGGGACAAGGGGATCCCGGTGCCCGGGAAAGACCCACAAAAGGGCGCTAAAAACCCGGGAAGGGGGAGGCAGGAGAACCTGCTCCCTGCCCCAAAAAGACGGAGCCAGGCAGGGGAGGGAGGGAGGGAGGGAGGAAAAGATGCACACATGACTTTGTGATCTTTATTCTCTTTAGTGAAGCACCCCCCACACAGGGGCTGCATTTGGAACTGAAAAAGACAAGATCTGACTGCATAGAAAACAACCAAAAACCCCAATCTGGAGCCCAAAAGCAGAAGGTACTTACAGCGTGCAAGGCGGGGGGGGGGGGGGAGAAGTAAATCGGGGGGTGCAGAACACCCACTCCGGGGCAGCAAAGGGAGAGTGAGGAAATGAGAGACATCGAGGACGTGGTGGGGTTTTTGTTTTTATATACAAGACACATTTATCCATTAAATTTAGAACACGGTACAAAAAAAAAAGAAAACCACTTCAACTAATTCATCTTACAATGCTGTTCATATCAATTACTGTTCTTATTTCCTAATAATAAGGGGGGGGTTGCTGTAGGCGACTTGCAGCTTCCACTCCTTTGGATCCGAGAGGTTCTGGGGGGCAGCAGGAGGTGGGGGGGGGGGGGGGGGGGGAAAGAAAGGAGTCAAAACCAATAAAGGCCCCTACGGCAAACGGTTCGGAGGCTGAATGCAGAGAGAAGGGAGTAAAGGGGAGAAAAAAAAAAAAGAGAGAAAAATACAAATTCTATATTACATACAAGAGGAAAAGGTGGCTGAAGACAGAGGAGGCGGCTGCTGGCTAGGCCTGCTGGGGGCTGTGGGCTTCGGGCTGCCCCGCCACCAACCACTCCTCCCCAGGACCCTTCGGTGTCAGGCTTGGTGGGATGCTCTTCCAGAAGCGAGTGGGGGGCGAGGGTGGCCCTGGCCTCAGTTGGCTCCCCAGCTGTAGCTGTTGTAGGCAGACTTGTTGGCCTGGGATTTCTGAGGGATGGAGCTGCCTTGGCTGCGCTGTCCGGAGCCGCTCTGCGGGAGGAGAAGTGTGTGGTTATGGAGAGGAGAATCGGCACTGTCACCTCTGGGGTCCCAATCCCAGGCTGCTCTGCAGGGTGCTGAGCCACGGGTGCTGCTGGCCCCGCGCGGCGTTGTTCACAGAGCCGCAGCAGCCACAGGACCCTCCCTCTGCTCTGCGCCTGCCTCCAGAGCAGCACCACGGCAGAAGCGCAGGCAGCGAGGGACCCTGCGGCTCTGTGGGGGCTGCTGCAGGGCAGGGAGGGAGGGGAAAGGTGGGGAAAAGGTTAGAGCAGGGGTGTGTGTCTGTGCGCGCAGGTGTGTGTGTGTGCACATACTGCCTGAGGGCCTCTCTCCTTGCCTCGAAGGGCCAATGGGGGAGAAGAAAGGGGCTACGTGAGCCTGGGGGGCCTTAGGGGCAGGGGGAGACCCCAGGGCAAGTGCAATGCATTATCAGAGAGGTTCATTACCTGATCTTCCTGCTGGCGTTGGCAGCACAGTATCATCTGCAAATATGGAAGCTGTTGCAGTACCAGGATATGTAAAAATAAAGGGACAAACTATGACAATAGAAATCCATGGTTAGACCTGAAAGCTATGGCGGGGTTGTGGCTGTGGCAAGTAACCCCTTTGCTGCTGGCCTGAAGAGGAATGGGGGAGCTCAGGGCAGACCAGGCATGTCTGCGTGGAGGGGCACTACCCGACCCTACCTGGTCCAGCCCGGCAGCAAGGGGGCTGTGCCGAGGACCCCCAGCAGAGCACACCCCGGCCCTTCCTCACCTCATCTTCTGCTCGGCCCTGTGTGTATGTGCAGGTGTGAGCATGTGTGTGTCACGCGTGTTCACGTGTGTCCGCCGCAGGGCGTGGGGGGGGGGGGAGGGAGAGGGGGGGCCAGGGGAGGCGGGGAGGGGGAAGCCCTAGGAGATACCCCAGCAAAGGCTGGGGGCTGGGGAAGCCGCTTACCTGCCCATCCTGCTGCAGGTGGTGGTGGAGGATCTGGGAGTGGGGCTGCTGATGGGGGGTCAGGATGTGCATGAACGGGGTGGGGGGATAGGCTGCCGCTGTCGCAGGGTTGATGGGGCCGCCGCTGCCCAGCGCCGAAGGCAGGTTGAAGGAGGCTGCCGGGGTTCCAGTGTGAAATCCCTGCTTCTCGAAGGATTGCTGAGGAGGAGATGCCAATGATGGAATGAGGGCTGGGTGATGGGTGGCACTGCCCTGTCCCAGGCTAGCAGCGTGCCCCTTCCCAGCTCCACAAGTCAGTGTGTGGAGCAGAAGCTCTGCCTATGGCTCTTTCTGGGCTTGGAGCTGCCTTAGGTTGGAAGGGCCTTTCCCTTCTCCCCAGCTGGCTGCTCCAAGGGAAAGAGACCTCATTGCCCAGGGAGGCTTCCTTGAGCACACTGCAGACACTAACCTGAGTTTTGGAGTAGACAGAGCCCGAGATGTCCGGCACTCCTGTGTTACTGGATGTCACAGATACACCTGGGGAGAAGGAAAGACAAGTGAGTGATGCTAACACCAGCAAGAGGTGGTGAAGAGCTCTAGTGGCTTGCAGTCAGGGAACAGCTAGAGACAGACACATCCTGGGCAGCAGGGTTTTGGTGAGGCCAAGCTGCAAAGGGCCTGTATCAGTGGAAGTTTTTTTACTCTGGACATGAGCAGTTTCTGAATGCCTCTTGCTGCCACCCAGAGAAATGCATGTTCTTGAAGAGCCCAGAAAACAGAAACTCTGAGAAAAGCTGTAGGGGATGCAGCAGACACGAGAAAACAAGCTCCGAGCATACAGCAGAGCAGCAAGAGAGCTCCTTAGGTGTCAAACAGGCAACTGCATGTAAAGGGGACTCAGCTGTGGGCTGGGACAGTTGGTGCAGCAACTGGCAACAGTGGCACACAGCCTGTGTTTTCAAAGGTGGTGGAACACAGGAAAGCCTCAGCAGTCATTTAAGGCCCAGAAAAGGTGCTGAAATGAAAGAGGTTTGAAAGCCTCAGCATCAGTGAGTTGGGACAGAGCTGAAATAGCTTCGCAAAGGGAAAACTGTCTTGAAGTGCTCTAATGTAGTGAAAGGATTTAAAGGCTGGAAGAGGGACCCAAATCCAGGCAGACATTAACCAGTGACACTAGTACTGAGAAAAGCAGCAGGTTCATGACCTCCTCAAATCTCTGAATCAAGGATACTTCTCTAGGAACCATGGATCTGCCCAACACAGGAGTCAATCCAGTTCCCAGGCTCCAATCTTTGACAATTATTGTTCTATTGATCACAGGCAGTAAAAAGAAGAAAAGCCCCTGATATAAGTACAAGGCCCAACCCATTCAACTGCTGGGCACAGTGGAAGGCACAGAGTGCAAGACAGCAGTCCCCTTAGATGACCAGAGACTGGGAACTGCAGTGTCAGTGCCTGCTGCTGAGGTAGATGCTGGGTCTCTTACCAGTGCTGTATCCGTGAGAGCCATAGCCACTGGGCTGCTGAAAAGGGGTTGCTGATGCATTGACGCTGACATTCACACCATGCTGCTTGGAAGAGGTAGGAGCAACCTACAGGAAGGAGAACAGCAGAGTAAGGAGGGGCCTCTCTGTACTGCCCCTCCTGCCCAAATCCCACTGCCTGCCCCTGCGGAACTCACAGGGAACACGGCGGGCCCGTACTGGAAGGTGCTGGGGAGCCCTGGTACCCCTGTGTAGTAGGGCAGACTGGTGTAACTGTAGCCAGGAGGCAGCGCCGGGTTCAGGAACGTCTGCTGTGTGGTGTGGTGGGTCTGGGTCTGGCTCTGCTGGGGCTGGGCCAGAGTCGTTGCAGGAGCAGGGGAAGAGGCATCACCTCGGCCGAATTTGGTTAAGTCACCTGGAATACAGAAGATGAGAAGAGACTGAAGGAAACTCCTGGCCCACTGCAGCTCAGCCCAAACTGATCAACAGTGACTTGAAGAAATCCCCATCCTACAGCTACTAAGGACTTCAGCCCTAGTAGCCCTCAGACTCTTGCACACTGATGAGCTGGTAACTGCTGTCCTCATCCCTGAGAGGAGGAATTCAGAGGGGAAGGGAAGCCCAAAGCAGCTACAGTGCTGCACTGCCTGATGTGAGCCTGTGATCTGGTATTGGATAAACCACAACAGATTCCAGATGCTAGAGCTCTCCCTGAGCCAGCAGCAGCCTTGAACACAACTCAGCTCCCTCCAGAGCCAGGCCTCAGGCCAGGGCAGCAGCCTAGGGGTTCTGTCCTACCTGCAAACAGCTCTTCAATGAAGAGGAGAGTAGAATCTCCCAGTTGAGGATGTGTGAATGGCCCCTATTTACATCAGGGCTCACACCTCCTCTCTCACTGATGGCAGTGAATCAAACAGGGCCCAGCAGCTCACACAGTACTCCGGTATCTCCCTTCCCAGGCTGGGCATTGCCTGAGGGCTTGGGTGCAGGGCTCTGGGAAACTCTCTTGGCTGCTCTTTAGGAGCCCCTGCTTGGCTCCTCCATGCAAACACTCTCACACAGCAACACAGTGAATTTCCAGCTCCCAAGTGAATCCAGTATAGGCACAAACATGGTAAGTTACACATGCAGCAGTGCTGCATCCCGAGCTGGGCATTTCAGCCTCAGTATGTTGAGCACAAGCACTTCTGCACAACCAAGCTCCTGCTGAAGCAGGGGAGGGAGAAGTGGTGTTGGGAAAAGATCCATTCATGGAGTGCAACAATTCCTAAAGCACCTGAAAGCTCAGCACAAGCTCTGCCCACTGGGACTCTGCAGTGTGAGGAAATGCACCTACCAAGTCTGGTGAGAGAACCAAGAATTTAAGTGCTGAGAAACATGCTCCAGACCAAAGGCAGTGCAGGAAGCTGGTGAAGGCACTGGCATAGGAAACCAGGAACCAGCAGCACAAACACCTAATGGGATATGCAAGCAGAACAGGCTTTTTTCTTACCAGAGTATGGATTGCTGCTCAGGCTGCCATCTCTTCCAGTCAGTGGGGTGGTGGGTGTAGGGAATGGGATGCTGTAGTAATCCTGAAGGATAAAAACCAAAGAAGTTTGATGAGCTCACTCCCAAGATGCAATGCAGGATCTTTTGGAAAAGAGGAATTTCTGGACTGCAGCCACTAAACATGTTGGAGTATTGCAGTTCAATCAGCCACATGGAAGCTGATCACAGCTTACAGCAACCCCAGCTTCTTTCTAGCATGCACCATCCCCCTCATCTGGCTATCAGAATAACCAGATAAGGTCTACTGGTATGCAAGTCCTGAAAGTGCCTGGACTTTCCCCTCCACAGCACGAGGGACACATGTGGCATTGCTTGATAAACCCATTCTCATTATTTGGTCACTTCCTCTTTCAAGGCTCAGAGGCAAGTCTCTACAACAGCTCATTGCACCACTGGCAAGCAGAACAGTGCTCTAGCTCTGCATTCCCTAGTCCCACCAGCAGTGTGACCAACCAGTGCTCCTAACTCCCCAGATGTTACTCAGCAGCTGAGTAACTCACTACTGCACAGGAGCATCCATTCAGCACTCCTTTGTCAGCTCCTCAGGACTATCTCACAGCCTAACCTGTCTCCACACCCAAAGCAGCAGCACCAGTGGAAGCAGCAAGTTCCTGTACTCACCAACGGGAATCTTGTCTGGAGCATTTGCAAGTCATCATATCCATAGACCTGTGGCTAGAAAAAGAGCAGGAGATGACACTAGGGACACAGACTAGATAAAGCCACTTACCTCATTTTAGATTAAGCATTTAGATAAATGTGAGAAAAAGCCAGAAGCAGATGAGCAGAGGCTACACAATTACCAAGGTGCAGGCAGCCATCATTCACCACCACCAGACTGACACTACCAAGAACCCTTTTATGTGCTGCTCAAATGAGGAGTGAGCACCAACACCCAGCACAGTGCTCCAGACCACAAAGGCACTGACAGTGTTCTTCTAGAGATTATTCCAACACCAAAATCTGTCCTTATCTTCAGAAAAGGGTTGTGATTTTGTGGCAGTCACCACCCTTGCTCTGACTGTGTGGCCTTTGTATGCCATGCTGCTAATACAGCTCCACACCTTCCTGAGCTGTGCTCTGACCAAGGTCTGTTGCTCCCCAAAGGATGGAAAGGCTGTAGAGGCAGACACAGAATCTGCTCTGGGGTGACCAGAATTACAGATGTTTACCCCCATAGGTACATGGATTTCCTCTGTTACTATGGAGAACATGCAGGAAAACAGCAGGTTTTATGGAACACAGCAGGTTGACTCTTCCCATCCAAGGCAGTCCTTCTGTGCTGCTGTTTTTGTTTCCCGACTATCCTACATCCCTTCCTGCTAGCTGAAGACAGAGCTAGGAGGGATCTAGTGGCATGACATGACTGCAAAGAGCTGGTTGTCCCACTCACCGGATAGGCATGTAGCAGCCCTGGAGCCATGATGTAAGGATTAGGCAACAACGGTGGGACTCCAGGAGGGAGATTGGGAGGGGCTTTTCCTGGAAAAAGGAACAGGAAGTTCCCCAGTGAAGCAAACAGCAGAAGCTGCCTCTCATTGTCCCTGTCCCCTTATCCTGTTCAGCAGTACCCAGGAAAATACCTGATGTTGTTGCGACTGAGCTGCGAGTTGAGGCTGTCACCGTGGAGTTACTACTGAGGCTGAGGCCCAGGCTGCTGACACTGCTGAGGCTGGAGGAAACGCTTACGGCTGGTGGGGCGGCTGACACTGTGCTGGAGGAGGTGGAGAAAGTGCTAGCAGAAGAATGGAGGCTTGCTTCACTCTCCACACTTGTGTGCTAGGGAAGGAAGGGAGAAGAGTCAGGGGGCCAGGCAGCTGGAACAGAGTGCAGAAACACTGCAGGACACTGCACCTAGCCATTGTGAGAGCCTGCAATGAACTTGGCTGCTGCAGGCTACAAAGAAACCTGCTTTGCATCTGCCTTAAGTCCCAAGTCCTGACAGCAGCCAACCCCTAATTTTTCTGAGCCTCGCATGTGGCTGTGTCCCAACATGTCTGTCTGCTGAAGAAGCAGGGTTGAGCACCGCATCTGCAGCAAGAGGCTGACACTGCTGCAGAAGCCAATGCCCAGGGACTCTGCACTGAAGGAGCTCCAGCAGAACACACATTTGACCAGTGGCAATTCAGCAGCTGCCAGTTTACTCTGACACCTGGTTGTAAATCTGCAGCACATTCAAGAGCTGCTACAGCCTCAGAAGCAGCTGATGTTACACCTGAAACAGGCAAGGTGTCAAAAGCCTCGAGACAGAGGTGCCCAGACAGTGTTCTGACATAACCCCCTGTCCTCTCCATAAAACATCCGAACTCCAGCAGAACAACCAGCAGCCTGATAGCTCTTGTCACAACTGCAGACCCTGCGCCAGTGGGGGTACACAGCACTAGAGCACACCCAGACTCACCAGAAGAGTTGAAGTTGACGTTCGCCCAGAGGAGGTGGATGAGGACAGACTGTTCTGCTGGGTGGGTAATGTACTGCAGAAGGAGGAATAAAAGGTTGTCAAGCCAAAGGATGAGACTCACTATTGGCAGCACCAGCCCAGATCCCATTCCCCACCTACTTAGATGGGATGATTTATGTCGGTCTTCCCTATTTCATGAGACAGACTTTGTTGTCTGCTTTAGATCCCTGCTTCTAGTTCTGCTCCTTCAGAAAGCCAACCGCCATGCTTGCTCACCTGCTGAGCTGGGCACTGGTCGTACTGGGGAGCTCCTCACTGTGACTCAGGCTGCTCAGAGCTGTTGAGTGTTGGCTGGCTGTCGTCAGCAACGAGGATGCAGATACCCCATCATTGAGAGGCGTGATGCTGGGAGCAGAGGGGGAATCTGATTTCACTGTGGGGCCTGTAGCACCTGCCAACAAAAGCTTTGCATTAGCAACAGCTCCTGGAAGGCAATGGAGTGGTGAGGATCAGCAAAGCAGGGAGATGCGGGGTTTCCCTCACTGCTGCCAGCTAGGTACACACTTGTGACAGCACAAACTGTGTTGTACTTCTCGCTTTACCCCAGCACTGCCATCAGCTCTGCAAAGAGCTTGAAGACCTTTAGATGAGGTCCCTTTCACAAAGAGAAAATTATTATCACCAGGGAGTGACTCATCATGGATTCTCAGGGATCCATCAGCTGAAAGCTGCACATCTCAAGGCAAAGAAATAATCCAAGTGGCAGCAATTAGTCCAGCAGGCAAAAGACTTGCTGTTAGTACAGATAAAGCTTTCTTTTCGAAGCAAAGAATATGAGCAGTACAAAAGGCTCAGGACACCCACGGCACTGAGAGACTCTTACCTTCGACAGCCTGTGTGGTTTGTAACGGCGTGGGTTGTACAGAACTGAAACCATTCTAAGGAAGAAGAGAGAAAGAGTACTGGGTATTGCAGCTCCTTTCCCTGAGGCAGGTCTAGTGTTAGCTCCCCTCCCCGACTCCCTCCTCACCATCATGTCACCACACTGTGTGGGGTCTGTCCCAAGTTCGACCAGCCCAGTGCCAGCAAGACCCTCAAGTGCCTATTTGAGCAAGCAGGGGAAGAAGTTCCTCTGCTGCTGGTAGCCAGATTGGCTCAAGATCCCCAAGTCAAAACTGCTGTTACTGAATGTGTGTGCAGCATGCAGGAACTGAATCCTTAAGACAAAACTAAATCCTTAGCCTGAATGCCACTCTGCACAAGGTAATTATGCATGACAGGACACATGGCCTGCTATCAACCACTGTTAACCCCACTGGCCCAGCCCCAGGGAAGTTCCATAACTAAGGGCTCTGGTAGTAGCTCTCACAAACCATGTGGTGAGGCTTGGAGGATCACAGAAACACTTGATACATCACTTAGCTTCCCCCAAGCCAGAGCTTCACACACTGTGCTTACTCAGCACAAAGGGTGAGCAAAGCTCTTCTCCTACCTTAGCCTGGGGCAGATCTTTCTGGGGCGAGGAGGAGATGGAATTTGGGTATCGCCTCGTCTGGGTGGATCTCTGTTCATACAGTGGTCCCTGAGCACTGTTCTGGGAGGTAAATGTGGCTGTCTGCATTGTGCTGCTCTGGTAACCAGACTCTTGGCTTTGATTGGACGAAACTGTGGATGAAGATTCACTGCTAAGGAAGAAACCAAACAAGAAGAGTTAATGTTTTCCTCCAGCACAGCCCTGCTGGAAGCTGCTCATCCTGGAGACTTCATCTCAACCTTAAAAATGAAGAATCCCAAGCATCAGCATAAAAGTACCACACAAAGCAGCCAAGCAGCGAAACATGCCCAGGAAAGGGCCATGGAAGGATGATGGCACCTTGCTGCAGCTCTACCTCACACACTTTTGTGCTCTAGATGACATTTCATGAGCTTTGCTTTGAAAAGGTATGATCATCGTAGCTACACCTACTCCACTGTGTCATAGACTCATAGGATCATAGAATCCTAGAATAGTTAGGGTTGGAAAGGACCTTAAGATCATCCAGTTCCAATCCCCTGCCATGGTCAGGGACACTTCACCCAAGGGATACCATGTCACCCAAGGCTCTGTCCAACCTGGCCTTGAGCACTGCCAGGGATGGAGCATTTACCACTTCTTTGGGTACGCTGATGCCAGTGCCTCACCACCCTCACAGGAAAGAACTTCTGCCTTGTATCTAACCCAAACTTCCTGTGTTTCAGTTTGAGCCCATCACCCCTTGTTCTATCGCTCCAGTCCCCTGGTTTGCCAGGCAAAAAGCAGGACAAAAGCAGGAATCTATTCTCCAGGGACAAGGAACAGTTGCACTGGGGATTCTTCTGTGTTTCAGGCAGCACAGTTAACTGCAGCAGGAAACATCCGTTTTCTGTACAAGTACCACAGGTCAATCAGTCAGACAGCTGCCTGAATGAGTCTGTTGGCAACTTGGGCTTGCTTTTGCATACATTGTCCCCCCTTTGTGACCATGGCACAGTCAGAAAGGGTCTACTAGTATGCAGCACAATTGAAGTCTATGGGACCAGCTACCCTTCCAAAGCTACCTGCTCAGATTCATGTTTCCTTCCTCGTGCCCGGCCCTCACCTCGCTGTGCTGGTGTACAGGTTGCTCTGAGCCTGGCTCACGGCAGCACTTGTTGTGGGTGTTGATTCATACTCTGCAAGAACAGGCTCAGAACCAAACTGCAACGCCCCAAACTGCAGGTTGAGCCCTGAGATATCTGCTGAGCCAGGCATTTCCACTGCAAGGGCAGGAATCTGCAAAGGAAGGAACAGCAGAAAGGATCAGTCACCCTCTGGGATCATCACAGAGAATGACTTTAGTATCCCCACTTCCCAGCACATAATGGTAGTTCCAGGCTTGCATCATCTGCATCAGCCCTGTTCAACCCAGGTAGGGAAGCTTTCTCCATCACCACCCCAACTTCCTAACAACAGTAAGGCCAAGCCCAACCCCTATGGATTGTTCTGGATCTCTACCACAATACAACACCTCCTTCCCCACCATCCATCCCCACCTTTGATGTTAATGATGCCTTTTTCTTTTGCTGCTTCAGCTTCTGCTGAGCTGGCTGGGGACTGGATGACTGGTTGTCCGAGGAGCCTGGGGACATCTGAGGGACAGGATTGGCTTTGCTGGGCAGTGGGGAGGAGGAGGGTGCTGGAACGGTTGTGGAGGCAGTCACCACAGGCTGTTTCTCCTGCATGAACACTTCAATCATGGTTGAAGTTGAGGTGAAGGCCTGACGCTTGGTGAAGGGACTATGCACGGAGGAGTCTGTTGGGTTCTTGAGATCTAGCAGGGGAGACAAGAGTGGAGTTAGGGGGGTTTGTTTCCTTAAAACTAAATCAACTTCTGACACTTCAGAGGATCAACCAGCTTGGAAAAGACCTTTAAGATCATCCAGTCCAACTCTTCCCAGCACTGCCAAGGCCACCACTAACCCATGGCACTGAGGGCCTCATCTACATGGTGTGTGAACACTTGCAGGAACAGTGACTCCAGCACTGCCCTGGGCAGTTTGTACCAATGCCTGAGCACCCTCTGGGGAAGGAATTGCTCCTATTCTCCATCTAAAGCTCCCTGGAGCAGCTTGAGGCTCTTGCCTCTTGTCCTGTCACTTGTTCTATCACTAGGACAGGGCTTGAACCAGAGCCATTTCCCTATAGCAAGATATCAAGACACACAAGCTGAAAGAAATGGCCCTAGTACTGGCCTGCAGCAGGGCTCAGCATCCCATCTGAAAAGCTGGAGCTTCTCAAACACTGTTTATTCTCTCACACCAGCCCAGAGTTACTTCTTGGCACTGAACAGTCACCAGAATTGCATTCCTTTAAATGATACCAGTAGGTCAGCATCGAGATGCCACTGCCAAGTGGTGCTATTCACGAGCTCTTCCCCACAGGTACCTGCTTTCAGACCTCTTCCCTGGGACACAGTTTTATATTAGGAAGTAGTGAGGATCTCAGGAATGCTAGATCCCTGGCCCTGAAGCTGGCTGCCATGACCATGAGGCTCCAAGTATAAGAGGTATAGGGAAAGACTCACACGCATTATATTGCATTTCACTCCTTTAAACTTGCACCCATGGTCCTTCTAATTTCTCCAGCACAGTTGACTTGGTTGTGAACTTGTGATCTGGCCCTCACTGAATCCGTCACAGTTCTGTTGTGCTCCCCTTTGGGTAACCACACTGTTCCTTACCATACTGCACAAGAGATGAGGTCTGCGGAGTAGATCCCATGTCCCAAGAAGCAGTGGTGCTCCCACCAGGCTGGGTGTGTTGAGCAGCCAGCTGAGCCAGAGCCTGGGCTGTCTTGAACTGCTCCAGGAACTGAGAACCTGTGGTACTGCTGCCTTTGGCCTCCCCAACATCTCCAAACCCTTTCCCCAGCATGCTCACCTGCAATTGCAACAAGGCAATAACAAAGTCAGTGTCTCCCTTGGCTTGGAACTTGGTTCAGAGGACAGATCCACCTCTGAACATAGGCCTGGACACTCTGTACCCTCACTGTACCTCTCACTGGGTGCCTCACTGTGCATGCTCTGCACCCACACTATACCTCTCACTGGGTGCCTCAGCTTAATGCTCTAGATGCACTCAGACACAGCTGGCAAGGAGAGCTTGTACTTCTCTTACAGCCGTTCTTGCATGGGGGTGCAGGTGCACTTACCCATTGCCCACATCATGACATTTCATAGTGTCATGGAGGCTTACAAAGGAAGGGCTCTTTAAGTATGTCCTAAGTTATTCCCATGCATTTGGTGGCACTAAAGACACCACCAGGAAAACTGGGCTTTACCACTGAGGTGGTTTGGAAAATCCTTCATGAATTCTCATCAGTAAGCGCACAACTGCTATTTCTTTTGCTTAAGTTACACAAAAAGCAGCACCTGCACAGGCCTCTGCCCATTCCTGATGCACATCCAATGTCTCCTTCCTTCTACCCAAACGCAGACAGAGCATATCTGGGAAACCCATACATTCCTAAGATATTTCCTTACCATGCTGTGGTGGGAGAAGGAGTTCCCAGAGGCAGGCTGGGATATAGCACTCTGCTTGGAATTGCTGAAAACCAGCGGCTGGGCCAGGGAAGGAGCCTGGGATGACTCCAGGTTTGGCGACTCATTTTCCATAGAAGAGGGCGTCTTTCCTAGCAGGACTGCCAGATCAATTCTGGGTAAAGAAGGGAGATACCCACTGAGGTTAACACAAGCTCTGTCCCCCCCCCGCACTTCCATTGCGGCAGTATTCTACCTTCAGCTTCCCAAGTTATAGCCTTCACAAACTGAATGGATCTGCAGAACATTAACTCACTGCCAGTAGCAGCCTCAGAAGGACAGAGCATAGGAAAACTCCAATCCAGGATTGACCCAGAAACTCCTAACTCAACTTTTCCATTTAAATCCATCTCATCTTAGTGAGAGCTGCTGCATTTTAGCCAGCTGGCAATGGTTAGTCTGAGATGGCAAATGGCTCTGGTCTTTGTGTGCCACATAAAGAGCATTGCCATGGACTCTCACCTCTGTCCAGCTGTGATTGTCACATTCTCAGCAGGCAGAGGCACTGAAGACACATTGGAGGCAGTGAAGATCTTTGTCTCAGACAGCTGCAAGATAGAAAAGGGGAAAAAGAATCCAAACATTGAGGACAGTGTCTTGGGACTCCAAGTAAAGCACAAAACTGCTTGAGCCACAGAAACAGTCAAGAAATGCAAGTGCTGAGACTTCAACTCCTCTAACATTTGGCTCCCATCAGAAGCAGCTTCTATTTCATCTGTTTCTTTTCAGGCAAGTGCACAAATCTTCTGCCAGTGGCAAAACACACCCCCCAGATCCTTCCATAAATGTCCTGTAGTTCATAAATCCACTAGGACTGCCGGGCTCTTGGCTGCTCTGAACTGACACAGCACTCAACTGCAAACCCCACTGCCCAGGGAGGTGCAAGCAATGCTAGAGAAGTCAAAGAAAACAGACCCCTGTGGGCTTCCCATGACCCTGGCCTCACCTGGATGTTCTGACCAAGAGATCTACTGCAATTATGGAAGGAAAAAGAACATTGCTCAACACTGAAAGAAGAGGAGGTTTAATGACGTGGAACATCGCTGGATATGAAAAGCTTTGATTCCAGACTGAGGAGCTGCCAGCAACTAAACTGCAGGAGCTTAAAACCAAACTCAGGAACCCCTGGGAGCATATCACACACACTGAAGGCAAGAAGGGCTATCAAAGGCTCTCTTCAAGCAGAGACCTGACTGAACAGACAGGGAAGCTGCTTGTGTCTCCAAATACAGCAGGAGCCCTTCACAGTGCCTGGAAAGCAAAAGGTTTCTCTTCTTGCTCATTCTGTAGGATTAGCAAAAAATGGGCATGTAAAACAAATACTAAAACCTAGCCCTGCTCCCATCTGCAAGAGCTGCAGCTCTGCCTTGATTCAGAGAGGGACTGAAGCCTATTTCAGGAGAAATGGACATGGAAGCATTGAATGCAGCTGTGAACGGTGTCTGTTCTCCCCTGCAGGAGAAGTTAGGTAGAGAACAAAAAGCACTGGGATGTGCCAAAGAGCAAGTCAGGGTGCAGATCAAACCTTCCCCAACTGCCACTCCACTGGAGCAGCAGAGCAAGAATCCTGTGTGGAGTCAGGCCAGTTTATGGAAGAAATAAATCATTCAGGAAATGAGAGGACCATACTTGATGCCCCAGCATATCCCTTCCTGTCTTGGGCTCCTATGACAAGCTCTACTTCACACCTACTTCTGAAGCAGGCATGTTTAATTATTCATCACAGCTCCTGAAACTGGGAGTTTGGGGAGGCTTGGCTTTCTGTTCCTCTCATTGCTGTATGCACACGTCAGCAGCCGCATGGAGGAAAGGGGTCTGGAGTGTACCTACATCTTCATTCCAGTCCTCCGTGCCCCATTCTTCTGTCGCTGCCCTCCAAGCACCTACAAGGGTAACAACAGGGAGAAGTTACGCACACAGCAAAGCTCTCCCTCCAAAAGGCAGGGAAGCATTGGGGAGCTTTGCAAGCAGCTGAGAGCGTTTCTAATTGCCAACCAGGCAACGTAAAGCAGTTTACCCCAACCCACAATTCATGGGCAAGGCACTGTGATGGCATCGCCTCTGCCTTGCTCGGGCTGAAAGAGAGGGACCCCTGGCTTGGCAGACCTGGATTAACACACACCCCAACTCCAAAAAGGGAGGCTGAGCTTCAGGAAGCCCTGGCATCGCCCCCAACCTCCTTGTGCCATGTTCCCGAGTTCCCTTTGTATTGCAGTAGCTGCAAGTTTCTGCACCCACAAGCAGTTCGTGTTACCCCAGCAGCTCAGACAGAGCATCTCCTTCACTGGCCCTTGGGAAGGACTCACCACCCACTTCACTTTGTGTTTCTATAAACCCCAGGGACAACTGAACCATTCATAGGGTTCATCTTCCCCCCCAGGAATGTTAAAACTTCCCTATGCCAAGACCTCCTGTGCACAGACAAATGCAAATCAGAAAGGAAAATTGAAGGGACTAAGCAATTCCCATGTTTTCTGATTGATTTCAGGGATCTGCTCCAAGGAAGTATCTTAAAATATCAGGAAGAAAAGCAGGAGATTTCAGACACAATCCAGCCCAGCACAGTTCATAAGAGAGCAAAATTTACCAGGAGAACAAGTGATTGCCTGGCTGCATTTTCAACTTGTTCTGTCCCTCACTTCCAGCATACTTTAACCACAGTACTTTGAATCTTACATGATGACTCCCAAATGTCTTAGATTACAAGTTACAATTTGGTCTGGGAGGAGGGCAAAGGAGCATTCGACAGCCTAAACCACTCCAAGCATAAAACCAGCCCTGGTTTGGGCAACTTGTTTTTAGCCACTTGAAAGCAGCTCAGCAAAAGTCACCACCAGCAGCAGGGTTAATCCTGGAGAGGTTTCCAAGGACAGAACAAGTTGACATCAGCCCTTTCATAAGCTGAAAGCCTTTTACAGCATCAAAACATAGCATGTGGGGAACCAGAACACTGCAGGCATAGTCTGCCCTCACAGCAGATGTGGGAAGGCTCCTTTACAGCAAGATCCTCCCAGTTTAGTCCCTATCTAAGAGGTGAAGTGGGAGCTGGAGATAGCTGGGTCAGTGGCAGGGAAGAGCAGGAAGCCAGGAGAATTGCCCCAAGAAGAGTCTGTGCATGCAGGAACATGACACAGGGCTCTCTTAGTCTTGCTTGCATGGGGCAAAGGAGAAAACCAGCAAAGCAGATTGAAAAGCAGAAGGAAATCCTGCAGATGAAGAGCAGCCATTGATGGGGCTTCCCTGGCAAGTCTACTTCCTGAGTCCTGGACACCTATCCAGCATGGCTCATGCTCCTTGCACACAAAGGGACAGATGGAAAACTGAAGACCATCAATGAACCAGCATGTGCCAGAACTGTTTCAAAAAGCTTCCTAAGCAGCACAGTGTGTTTAGGCTTTTAAAGACACTGAGTCAGGCTCTTCCAAGGGGAGAGCTGCAACACAAGCAACATCCTGACTCTTCTAACACCACTCTGGAAGTGTCACCTTCTGAACTGCAATCCCTCCTCTCTTCTTTCAGGAAGCCCTTCCAAGAGCAGCTGGTCTGTAAGCACCTCAAACCAGGAAAAGGGGGAAAAAGCTAAAAGTCCAAAGGCATTTGCGATTACAAATGTACTGAAGAAAAGAAATCCCATTGTGTCTTCATGATACCCCTCTTCCCCAATTCATTCTCTCTTCATTGTAAACTGTGAGATGAGCAACCAGCTTGCTCCTCTCTGGGCCCAGAGTGCTCTGCTGCTATCTCAGTGACTGGATACCTGCTCCCTGCTCTGGCCTGAAGGGTGACAGAACCAAATCCCACACTCTGCACCTCAAAGGAATGTAAATCCAAACAAAGGCAAAGCCTGGCAGAAGCATAATGGCAGTTGTGCTGCCTGCCCCAGTTAAAGATTAACCCAGAGGTGAGGACCAGGAGATGCTCCAAAGCAACAGCAGTACTCCAAGTATGGCAGCCTCCAGGGCCCTGCAAAAGACTTTACAGCCTCAACACTCCTCCTCCTGTCCTGACCTGCTCCTCCAGAAGGGCCTTTAGCCTTGAGTTCCAGACCTCAAGTTTCATGAAGGAGACATTAGTCCAACGTGGGTTTGGCCTTCTTATGGACACTTCTTATGGACACTTCTTATGGACACTTCTTATGGACACTTCTTATGGACACTTCTCATGGACACTTCTCATGGACACTTCTTATGGACACTGATGGGATTTGGTGGGTATAAGGCAAACCAGATCAATTTATAGGTGTCTTTTTGCTTCATAAGGCATGAAAGGGGCTTAGAAGGATGATGGAGAGGGACCCTTCATCAGGGACTATAGTGATAGGACAAGGGGTAATGGGTTCAAATGTAAACAGGAGTAGTTCAGGTTGGACATCAGGAGGAACAATCCCTGTGAGGGTGCTGAGGCGCTGGCACAGGTTGCCCAAAGAAGTGGCAAATGGTCCATCCCTGGCAGTGTTCAAGGCCAGGTTGGACAGAGCCTTGGGTGACATGGTCTAGTGTGAGACATCCTTGCCCACAGTAGAAGGGTGGAACTAGATGATCTTAAGGTCCTTTCCAACCCTAACTATTCTATGATTCCATAAAAGTGCAAGAGGAGGAAAGAGAGTGGACAGGCACTGGGCAGCTTTGCCATCAATCATCCTGGTGACCTCCAAATCCACTGTCATCTTCAAGTGCAGGGCAGGTCTGCTTGGAGGAAGAACAGCAGCTGGGCAGCAAGAGCATGCCAAAACAGCCAGCAAGCACATCGGTCCCCCAGAGGCAGCCATAAGCAGAGGCAAAGTGCTGAGATAGTTGCTTTAACCAGAGCAATTCCCCTTGCAGCAGCGTCTGTCCCTGAGCAGAAGCATAGCAGGGAGGGCAGTGGAGTGATGGCTGCAGAACCAAATGGCATGAGGACAACAGCAAGCCATGGCTTTCTGAATGTGAGACAAAGAGAACAGGGCTAAGCTGCCTCGTGCCTCCTCCCTTTGGTGGGATGCTCTGTCATCAGTGCTATGGACACGGAGCTGCTCTGGGTACTGAGAAGCAGTGGCTGAAGTTAAAATATACCTAAATCCCTCCTCCCACCCGAATTTGGGTTAACCTCTCCCAGTTAAATTCAAGGTGTCAGCATTAGTAGAAGCAGTCAGAACAAACGTCAAATAGTCATTAAAATCAGCAAGTGAAGAGAGAGGAGGATGATATATCCACAGATATTTGAGGTTTGGGTTTGAAACAAGCTATAAAGGAGAAGTATCCGGGGCAGTTGATGCACCTGGAGGTATCGTACCAGGAGCAGTGTCAAATTTTCGGGGATAATTTGCCCCCTCACCCCCAATGAAATCAAGTCCTGAAACAACAAAAAACAAAACAAGACAAAAAGACAGACAACGAGTGAAATTCTGGCTTCCAGAAGGGCAGGGGAGTTCTACTGCCCGTGTGCACTGGTCACATTTTACCTGTGGATACTGGCACTGCCAAGAGATGCCCATGGCTATGGAAATGGACACTACAAGACCTCGCAGGGTGCAACTGCATTGGAGAACTACAGCAAGTTGGAGTTGTTCCATCAGAAATCTCCCCAGTCCCCCCAGCCATGCTCTAATTCCACAGTTCCACTGAGCACCAACACACAAAACCAAGGCCAACCTCACAAAAGGCTGTTCACACCAGTTAAACTTCCAGCATGTGGAGCTCATTTGCTCCCATCCCTTTTTCCTCCCAAACCAAGTGTACCCATTGCCCTTGGCTCCTGCCTGCACTACTCCCTCTGGTATTTACAATTCCGTTTACAGTATTATTTACAGGGTGGTGAGGCACTGGCACAGCTCACCCAAAGAAGTAGTAAATTACTCCATCCCTGGCAGTGTTCAAGGCCGGGCTGGACAGAGCCTTGGTCAACACGGTCTAGTGTGAGGTGTCCCCGCCCATGGCTGGGGGTTGGAACTGGATGAGCTGAAGGTCCTTTCCAACACAAACCAGGCTGGGATTCTGTCTCTTTCCAAAGCTATCAGCTTTTCAGTAACTACAAGAAATACAGAAGTGGCCTAAAGCAACATGAATTCTATTGTGAAAGCCTCTTATAATGAGTAAGTGCTATTTACTTGAATGCTCAAAACTCATGGAAAAATAGTTTGTGCAAGACTGCTCCATAAAAAAAACCAACCCAACAAGCTCCAAACTTCCTCAAACCCCCAGGCTGACTACTTACAATTAAGGATTGTCCCTTGCGACTCTGTCCAGTTACCACACTGCAAAACCTGAGTTCACTTGTGCCTTACAAAAGTGGGCATACTTGAAACAAAAAGAGTACTATTTTTTCCAGGGCAAGGGAATGTGCCAGGGCAGATCTGTGCTCACAAACTGCTTTGCTTCAAACAGGGAAGCAATGAAGAGTTCTTTTCAACCAGCTTTCTGTAACGTCTCATGCTCCAGCAGGCTGAGCATGAAAGAAAGAATGCTCCCCATCTCATAATCGGGAGCAAGACATCTAAACCCTGAGTAATTACACTACACTTTGTAACTCACATCAGAACAATCATCCAGCTCCCAAATTCCAAGGTGGTCACCCTAACAGATGCAAAGGCTCCTCTGGGCGCAAAGAAACAGCGTCACTGAAATCCATCTCTGAACCAACAACCCCTTTCTGTATTCCTGAGCCAAAGACCTACCCAGAACCTCTTCAGTGCAACTACATGGGCACAAAGTCCACCTACCACCTAACCACAAGCCAGAGTATGAAGAGCACTTACTTGTGCCATCATCTGGCTCAAAGCTGCCCGTGTTGTTCCATGTGTTGCTGTTGCTGTAGCTCTCATCTGTGCCTGCCGGCTCGGCATAGTCAGCTGGGTTGAAGGTCCTGTGAGAAGTAAGAGGATGGAAGTTTTTACTCCCTTTCCCCAAGCAACTGATTTTGTTCACCCCATACCACATCTCCGAGTTCTCTCAGCAGAGAGCTGCTGCAGCTACACCAGCCATTCCTCACTGAAGTTAGCACTCTCCAGTTTTGGCTTTATTAACAAAGGAAAATGGGACCACAAATGATGCACAAAGACTTGTATCTTTGCTGTGCTTTGTACAGTGAAACTTACCCCATGCCTTGGGCAGAAAATCTTCCCCCTCGCCTTCCAGAGCCACCTGTAGAACACACACACACACACACTGCTGAGCATCTCCCTTGGCTCTGCATCACGGGGCAAAGCAGCAGTTGAACACCATCTGGAGCTCTGATCCCCACAACATGCAAGTGGTGAGGATCTTCCCTAATTGTTGGGATTTCCAGCGGCGTCTTTATATTGCTGGGGATGACCTCAGCTCCCTGGCAGAAGAATTTAATGATGCATGAGCTCGGGCTCAGATAAGGTTTCCAGCTGGCACAAACCACAAGCAGTGGCCCCCAGGTTCTGATTTCTGCATCATGTGTCCTCAGCAGCCCAGATTTGGTGAAAAAATGAATTTCTGCTACTGAGTATTTAAAACCCAAGCCAAGTGTTTGCACAGGAAAGGTGCTCAGATACATGGGCAAGAATGAGGAGGAGCCAGGTTCTGGTGCTAACACGCAACTGGCCCATCGGCCAAATAGTCACCTTAGGGTTTAACTTCTCACTTTTGTACAAAGTGGCCCTATCTTTTTTCAGCTCCAGGGATGGGATGTAAGAACTAGATACTTCTTCTAGCATACTTAAGATGGGAAGTGACATGCAGGCTAGGAGTGTAATCAAAGAACAGCAAAATCAAATACTTGGTTTCAGTTTGGCAACTCCTCCCATAAGAGAGCCTTTCAAACCTCATGGAGGAGATAGTCACACTGATGTAAATCTTCTCTCCCATCCCCTCTGACCTCAGATCCCATGTGTACCTCGGCCTCGGCCACGTCCCCGCCTCCCTCTTTCCGTGCCTCTTCCAGAAGATCCTCCACTCTTACCACCGTCTAGTCCATTCTCCTGGCCCCGAACTGAAATACAGAACAATGAAAGAATTAGGGAGGAAATTTAGGGAAAGATTTAGGGAGGATTCAAGCCCAGACTAAAGCTCCCATTCACTTCTATTATTTAAGCTAATGGTATTGAGGGTATCACCCAAGGAATCATCTCAGTCAGGGAAGCATTAGACAGCTCACACACACAAAGATGGTTTTCCTCAGAGATGAGTCTGCCCAAGCAGCTTTCCTAGCAGGTTTTGTGTAGCACAAAGTGCCTTTGAATGACCCTTCAGGTCCCTTCCACCAGTGACAATGAGGGGTGTTAGGAAAGGGCAGGTCCATACACTCTCTTCCACGGCTGGTACCACGGCCCCGCCTCGGTGGCCCTCCACGTCGTCTGCTGAAATCCCGCTCCCTCTCACGGTTCTCTTTGCTTTCTTCACTGGGTTCTGTCTGGCCACTCTCCTTCTGTCCTGAGACACCCTTCTTCTTCCCAACCATCTCCCAGGAATGCTGAAGATTTGCAGAGGGGAAATAAGTTAATCACACTTTGATCAATGAAGGAAGTTACTCACTGTTTGAGCAATGCCGTATGTGAATACATGCATATTCTTACACACCTATTGAAACTTGCTACAGATATAACAAGGATCTCCAGAAAAATCCTTTCCAGCCCAATTTCTCTTTGTTTTGAAGAGTCTATCAGCCTACACACAGTACAGCTTTTTCCTTCAAGGAAAGCTTTCTTATAGCTGACTGTCACACAGCCTGAGGTAACAGGACATGAGTTGCTCTCTTTCTGCAGAGATTTACTAAACCATACTCACAGCAGTATGAAAGCTTACACAGATGCTACTGTACTGTTGTCAAAGTGCTTGGATTGAAAAGGAATAGGATTTATTGCATTTTCTTCTCCATTCTTTTGGGCCTGCTGGCCACGCTTGTGTTCTGTGCAAGCCTACAGAGAGCAGCATTGAGAAGCCGGTACACAATCACATTTCACATGCTACTTGTGGAACTAGTCAGTCATTATGGCTCTTGCTATCTAGACAGGACTCTTTGTCTTGCCTTCATATACACAGTTACACTAAATTAGGCCTCACCAGATTTAGAGAACCCAATCCTACCGTGTCCGGATTGCCCTCCAGCAGCACGTTGATGGCTCTATTAACATCTCCATTGCAGTCATGCAGAGCAATCACACACTCATCCTGGTTCTTGCCTGTGATGTCGATCAGCTGGAGAGGAGACACCACCATGGTCAGCACATTCCAAACCAAGGTGGCACCAAGTCTCTATGGATCTCTTATGGATCCCAAACAAGAAATCTTTCAAAGAAATGTCAGCAGTTGGGAGTCTCCTGCAGCCTTCACAACTGAATTATGCCCCCTCAATGAGAAGTAACTGCTGCTGGAACTTCTGAGTTACCACAACCAGCTTCCAAACTCCCCCTTTTCTCAGGTTAACACCATTCCCTGCATTCTGTGGAAGAAGTCTGTCCAAGGAAATTCAGGGAGCCGGCAGCCGAGTCCCTCCCACCTCCCCCAGGCAGTCACGGTAGTTGACATTGATTCTGCCTTCCTGCCAGGGCTCATCCTCACTTTCCACACTCACTTGTTTCACCTTCTCCTCAAAGTCAGCGTCATTGTGGTCTGAAATCATCTGTGCAAGTCGAATCTGTTCCGCAGTGGCCTGAAGAAATGGAAGGCAGAGACAGCGGGATTAGAGCAGCACCTTTCCAACAACCCTTCCTCCAAAGACCACTCCACTTCCCTGAGGTCTCTGGGAAGGAATCAGTGGGATGAAGAGGAGGTGTGAACAAGAGTCAGAGAGAGGAAAGCTTCAGAGAGAGAGATGGAAGAGGAGTGAGTGAGGAGAGTCCAGAAGAAAGGGACTCACCAGGCGAGGGACAACCACCTAAACTATCTCCATTCTGAGGCAGACCTGAGCACCACTGGAACATCAAGACTCACTGCAGGCAGCTTCTCCGCCACTTGCATTCATTCAAGTGAACAGGGAATGGCCAGATGGAAATAACCCCAAACCTCAGCTCACAGACACCAGTGTGGAAACCCCACCATCAGGGGCTGCCCAGGTAACTCAGCTCTGCCAGCAGCATCCTGCAGCATGCAGGACCCTGCAGTATGCAGGACCCATGCAGAGGTGGCAGGTCTCCACCTCCAAGCTAACTGGTTTCCATGGCTGCTGCCCTTACCTGTGGCCGCTGCTTGTGCTGTGTCTGGCTCTGTGTCTGTGTCTGCTCCCAGTTCCCCCGGGCTCGGTTAGTGCCCACCGATGTCATCATTTACAGTATATACAAATAACAGTATTTACAAGGTAGAACTCTGTGGTGGGGCAGGGGAGAAGAGAGAACACACTGTTAGAAAACCAAAACAAAAGGCAGCATCAAGAATGAACCACGGCATGGGCGAGGCAGGCAGCAAAGCCATCCCAGTGCCCTCCTTCCCTCCCCACCAGCCACAGCCTCCCACTGCCATGTGCCCCGAGACGAAACTGGCACTTCTGGAGGTTTCTCCACTGACACCACCTCACCTGCACTCAGGTGAGCAAGTGTGTGAGCAGACATGGACTGGCTATGGCCAGGGCGCAAAATGCTTGTTGGACAACTGGAGTAAGGAATGCTTGAGAAAAGCTCTAAAGAAGCTTCATTTAGAGAGAACATCTCACAGCCTCAGACACACCATCAGCTACTTCTCCTTCTCCTTTCTTGCCTTCAAAGCAGGGCAGGGGAAGAAAAGCACTCCAGTAGTAAGTGGTGCTATAGGTTTGTAGGATATTGGTTTAGAGAAACACCACCTTTGTAGAACTGCTCAGTTGTGCTCGCTTCAGTTATTCCTCAGAAGTAGAAATATCGTTTCCTTCTACTGAGTATTCTGGATTAAAATAAAACACTACCAGAAAAGTGAGCTAGATGTCAACAAGGAATTCCAGCCAGTAACACCGCTGGGAACTGCTTGAGTCCAGACATCCCAGAAGAGTTCAGGAATGGGGTGTCCAAAGCTTCTGGAGTTTTGTAACTGCTCGCTGAGCTTCGCAGGAAGAGCCCAACCCAGATGCTTAGAACGGGATCAGCACTGAGCAGTTTCACCCTGCCTGCCATGGCATGAGGGATACCACACACATCCTATGGCACCTGGCATCACATGCTACTTCCAAGCCCCTGAAACCTCAATAATCACGAATTCCACACTTCCAGATTTTATTAACAAGACGGTGACACCTTCCTCCAAAGCAGCAGGATCTGCTCCACATGCTGGTGCTGCAGCAGATGCTTTGGATAGGGAAAGGAGCCCCAAAGAGAGTAAGAACAGGAGGAAACCCGAGTGAGAAACTCCAACCTGAACCGTTGCTTGCAAACAACCAACGTGGCAGCACAGAGCAAGACCCAGTGTGCAAAGCTCAGCATCATTAGCAAACAGCCCAGGAAGAACTGGGGAGTCTCTTGTCAAAGTCCATAAGAGGAGCACTTGACCAGCCTGGGAGATCCTTTTCCGAGAGCATGGAGACCCTACTGTCATCCGCACCGCAGCTCACTGCCCATGCCAGTGCTCCCACTCCCAGCAGCCTCCAGCCTTCCTCTGCAGGCAAGCTTTCAAGGCCAACTGCTCCTGCAGCTTCCCACAGAACCTCAAACGCTCCTCTTCAGGGCCACCCATGCCTCACAGAACGAAAACCACCGTCTGCCAGCTCTACAGCACCAATGTCTCTGACTGGGGAAGCAACCCAAGCTATCTGCCTAGTGAGCGGGAGCTGCCCATGACACCAAGCAGGTTTAAGGAAGAGCATCCAGCCTGGGCTTCACCCAAGGCCAAGCAGCCTCCACACAGGCTTCTTCCCCATGGGATTGCTTTCCCCTCTCCACTGCTATGTCTCTTCCAGTTTTAAGTGTTTCAGGCACAAACAAGTTGTCATATTGAACCAATCTGGCAGCAGAACTGCAGGCCCAGAGGGAAGCAATCCTGTGCCGTTGCAGTAACTTAATCTGGGATTTCAATAGGATACTGTACCAGCAAGTCTACTGCCCCCAACCTTTGTGCAGTGCCTAGGCATTGTTCAAGAGCTTTGCCATTTTCTGCCCAGCTGCATTCCTGGAAATGGTGCTTATTTAACATGCAGAAGAAAAACCCACCCCAAAAACCACAAGCATCATCAGGCAGCCCCCGGTGCGGAGCCTGGTGGAAATGGGCAACCCCACGCGACACCCCACACCACATCCAGGGAGCCAAGACTTTACTCCTCACTTGGGTCACTGTAGTACAGCTCACAGGCCACATTTCACTGCAAACCTTGGTTGTGCTGCCACCTGCCCTGTCCCTGCGCAGAGGGAGCAATCCCATGAGTTCACCAGTTCCAAGCAGCCTTCAGTGTTTGACCTTGCTTTTAAAGAGCAACGCCACATATGTGCACAGAGAGGGAGGCAAGTAAAAAGGACAACTCCAGCCCCAGAAAACCGTGGCTGAGCCACAGCAGATAAACAGCGTTAAAGCAGCCCCACACTTATGTTTCAAGGCAAGAGGAAAGCAATGCATTCCTATGGGATTCAGGGAAAACAAGAAGATTCCCAGCTACAGGTTACAACATCTCTTCTTCTGAGAAGCTGCAGGGAAAAGTGATGCACGTTGCTGTTACCCCCCTTCCTTTTCAGCCTACAGCATCCAGAGAGGAGAGTCTCAGCTACTCAGAACAGGAGGCTCCGGAAAAAGAGGTGATACAAAAACATAACAAACTGTTCATTTTATTAGAAACTTTAGGTAAGTTACAGCTTTAGCACAAGGATCTGGTGGTCACATCCGCTACCCCCAGCTGGCTCAGCCCTGCTGGCTCATGCTGGGAGAGCCCCAGCACATCCCAGCCTCAGTTTCCCTTCTCTGTTCATACAATTGATATCTCCAGCCCCCTCTGACAAAGCTTCATGAACACATGCAAAAACCTCTGAAGCTCCAAAGGAAAGGACCGCAGAGGGCAAAGCATTTGGAAAGATTTTCCTGCAACACAGGGCAGGTCCAGCACCCGAAGGAGCTCGATGACACGATGGGGGGATGGTGGTTTATCAACATTACGAGCTTTCCTCTGGAGCAAACACATTGCAACTGCAAATCGAGCAACCCCTGTGCATGCAGAGGACAGAATTTCGGGGGGATGCCCCAGACACACCACCACGGTCCCGCAGTGGGTACCGCCGTGCAGCGCTTCACTGGGGACACCCACCGGAGCACCCCGAACCGGCCCAGGGCCCCGCGCTGGGGCACCCGCCCGCGGGCTGGGCCTCCTCCAGGGCCGCCAAACCGGCGTCGACCGGGAATGCCTCGCGGAGCCCCTCCGCGGAGCCCGCCCGCGCCGAAGAGCCCCGAGAGCGCTGCGGGGCGGCGCGGCTCCCATTGTTACCGCCAGCCGCGGCGGGGCCGGGCGGGCCTCGGTGGCGCGGCAGGGCCGGAGCCGCCCGGTGCCGCGGCTTAGCGTGCCCAGACCCCCGGCACACAATAGGGGCGAGCGGCCGGAGGGGACCCACCCAGGGCCGTGCGGGAGCCCCCGCGGCGGCGCGACGCCAGGCCGTGCCCGCACCCGGGAGGCGGGCGGGCGCGGGCCGCTTCCGCCCTCATGGCCGCGGCCGCCATTCCCCCCCCCAAACCCCACACCTCACCTCCCCGTCCGCCTCCAGCCCGCCCGCCCTCCCTCACCTGCGGCGGCCGCGCGTTACGCCAGGCCCCGGCTGCGGCCCGGCCCACTAGGCCGCGCGCGGCCCGGCGGTCGGGCCCGGCGGCGGGGCCCGGCGGGGCCGGGCGGTGGCGGGGCCGGGCGGGGTGCGCTGCGGCAGCGGGGGGTGAGGCGGCACAGAGCGGGGGGTGCGGCGGGGTTTACCGGGGCCGCGCGCGGTTCCCGGAGCCGCCGCCGCGCAGCAACTTTACCTGGGTCTCACCACACTGACAACTACCAGCGGCTGAGGTGCAGCCTGACCCCCCCGTCCCGCTGCTCCAGGTCTTTGTGCTGCTCTTTATCTTCGTGAAACGCCAGATCATGCGCTTCGCCATGAAGTCCCGGCGCGGCCCCCACGTGCCGGTGGGGCAACACGCGCCCAAGGTGGGTACCCTCCCTCCCCTGCCTGCCCCCACCCTTTGGGCTCCCCCACACAAAGTGGCTGCTCTGTAACGTGGTGGTTGGGCTTTCTCCCCCCTTCACTGGGCAGGATTTAAAGGAAGAAATAGACATCCGACTGTCACGGGTGCAGGACATCAAGTACGAGCCTCGGCTCCTGGCTGAGGATGATGGCAGGCTCCTGCAGCTGGAGACACAAGGTACCTGTGGCTGTGCTTCAGTCAGATACCACCAGAGACACTGTCCTACAGCAACTCATTGCTCTGCGGCCGAGTTGCAGTTCTGGCCTCTTGTTGGCTGTCCCAGGGCAGAGCTGGCGAGGCAACACGAGGTGGTGTCTCGGCAGTCTGCTCCTCTCTGCTTTTCCCGCCTCCCTCCCAAGTTGTGCAGAGCTCTCAGGTTGGGTTTTCTCTTTGCCAGGCTGCTATAATTACCTGTACAGAATGAAGGCGCTGGATGCAATCAGAACATCTGGTAAGTGAACTCAGGGCAGGAGGGAGAGGGGAAGGAAAGGTAGAGACCATATGTGGAGGAAATAGGGGGCCAGCAGCCTTGTGATCGTGCTCAAGGCCCTTGTTTGGGAATAGCGTTCGCGTATCCTGTCTGGGACCAGTGCTCTGAGGGTGGATCTGCTTCTGGGGTGTAAGGAGGCTGCAGATGTGGTGGGAGGTTTAATCAGCTCCAAGGCCTGATGTCTGCGGGTGACCAGAACAGTTTGTACCTGCACTTTAGCTGCTTGTGGGGTGCCTTTTCTTTCCCTAGAGATCCCGTTTCATGCAGAGGGCCGGTACCCCAAGTCCTTAATAGGGAAGAACTTCTGTGCCTACCTGCTGGAACTGCGGAACTCCAGCACCTCCTTCAAAGGCATCCGCAAAGCCTTGATTGACACCTTGCTGGATGGGTACGAGAGCGCCCGCTACGGCACTGGGGTGAGTGCTGGCGCTGCAGTGCCCGGGCTGGGCCCTGCTGCAGCCGCTGCTGCTTCTGACATGGTCCTTTCTGCTTGTGTCCAGGTCTTTGGGAAACCAGAATATCTCAAGTACCAGGATGCTCTGAATGAGCTGGCAAACATGTAAGTGTTGGTGTCCCTGCCCATGTCAGGGGCTTGGAACTGAATGATCTTAAGGTCCTTTCCAACCCTAACTATTTTCTGAGTGTCCCTGGCCAGGGGAGTAGCTGGGTGGTGGCTTCATGGGCCCCAGCAGCCCATCACTGAGGTGTGAGCAGAGACACTCCTGAGGCAGCACCCAGCCTCTGTCTGTCCTTCCAAGTATACTTATTCCTTGCAGTCCATATGATGGTGTGGTTTTGGATTTGCTGCTAGTTCCGGTCCATAGTCCTGGTTGTGCTTTGAGCCTCTCCTCTCCCTGCAGGACCAAGGCCCGGGCAGGCAGCAGCCAGCGGCAGCACCAGTCAGCAGCAAAGGACCTTACCCTCTCTCCTGAAGTCTCCAACCCTGCCACCATCCAGGTCACCTATCTGCCTTCCAACCAGAAGAGCAAACGTGCCAAACACTTCCTGGAGCTGAAGAGCTTCAAGGACAACTACAACACACTGGAGAGCACCCTGTGAGCCAAGGCAGAGCTGATTGCACTCCGGGGCCCTGCCACAAGCAGAGCCTCTTGTGAGGTGCAGGCGGGTCCTGAGCAGGTTTTGGCTGCAGTTTGATGTGCAGGGAGCATGGGGAGGAAGCGGCTGTGCTCTTGGGTCTCCCTCTTGCACCGTGTTGGAGGCAGTCACTCAGTGGAGGCTCTGGTGCAGCTCAGCCCTCACCCGGAGCCGGTGTCAAAGCAGCCCCTGATCCTGGAAGGGATTGGCCCGTGCAGCCCTCTCTGCAGGCGTGGGACATGGGCTTGAGGCTTTGAGTCCAGCAACGGCTTGGAGCCCTGGCCCTGTGAATAAACTGATTAGCTTTAGCTTGTTTCTAAGAGACATCAGGCCCAGCCAGAGCTCTGCTCCACCTCTCCTCCTCCTCCTCATGACTGGAGGGGGCTGCTCCTGTCTGTCCATCCTGGCTGTGGGTCTCAGGCTCTGGAGCTGCTCCTCTGCCCTTTCCAAAGGGTGAATGCTCTTTTTCCTGTGGCCCCATCACTGCTGTCAGCCGGGTGTGCCCGGGCTGTGCACCAGGGCTCCTGGACAGAGTGTAAATAGCTTGGTGGCCAGTTCTCAGCCCCTGTGGCTGTGTTTTCTACTGTTTTCTCCTGCAACTGGGCATCTGGGGACATGTTGAGCAGACAAATACCAGCTTCCAACGTCCTGCCTGTCCTGCCAAGAAGGGTTTCCTCCCATTCTCACCAGCGCCTCGTGTGCCAGCGGCTGCCGAGCCCTGGGGGGGTGAAAGCTCGCGGCCCCCACCTCGATGTCTGCATCCTGCCAGGCCGCCAGCAGCCCCCACTGCTCCCCAGTCCAGTCATCACAGCGTGGGGGGGACCCTGCCCCTCGCTGGGCCTCTGCACTCTTTTTAATGGCTGTTTAATAAAATGACAGTTAACCCTGAGCAGGGTGTGGAACATCAGCCTCTGACTGCAGGAAGCCCTCCCCTGCCACATCCAGAGCCGTATCCATCCCCATGCTGCTGCCACGGTAATGGGGATGCTGTTAAAGGTGCAGAGGGTGGTTGTGGTGTCCCTGGAGCAGTGGCAAGCAGGCAGTCCCCCTTGCAGGAGGTGGGATGGGGCAGGGTGGTGGCTGTCCTGGGTTCCTAGGGACAGTGGGGTGCAGCCTTCCCCTTGTATGGGTTGAGCCCCACAACCCCCAGAACGTGTAGCTTTGGTTGCAGGTTCTGGGGAAGGGGGGTACCTGCTTCAGGCTTCTGGAGAGGCTTCTGGCAAAGGGAGCGCCCCTGTGGTGGGGGCATCAGGCGAGGGGGACCTTGGCCCTGTAGACAGGCTGGGGGGACAGAATGGCTTCATAGAACCATGGAATGGTTTGAGTTGGTAAGGTCCTTAAGATCATCCAGTTCCAACCCCCTGGCATGGGCAGGAATCTCAATAGACCATGCCACCCCAGGTTCCGGCCAGCCTGTCCTTGAACACCGCCAGGGATGCAGCATTCACCACTTCTCAGTTGAGCATGAAGCACATGGAGCACGACGGGGGGCTGCGCCTGCTGCACCCTGGGCATTCCCCTGTGCAGATGCAGGGGAAGGAGCAGCCCAGCAGCAGATTCCTGTGGCTGGGACATGCTGGATCCAGGAGGTGGCAGCACGGCCGGTACGCTCCTGCCTGCATCCTGCTCCCAGCATGTGTGGTGCCCGCCTCGGCCGCACGCTGCTGTCCCGTGGGGCTCCCGGCACAACGCACTGGGCTGGCTGCGATGTCCGGGCACCCCTGAGCCCCATCTGCACCCCAACTGAGGGGGCCCATCCCCTTCCTCCCCCCCGCTGCCTCTGCCTGACCTTGGTGTCTCCCAGCCCCAGGGCCCATCAGCGCCTGCCCTGGCTCTGCTTATTGACAGGGCTGGGGGCTGCGGGGCCAGCACCCCCTGCCCACAGCCCTTCATTAGCTCTGCTGTCGGGTTGCATCACATCAGCTCTGGCTGAACACACGCCCCTGGCTCCTGGCACTGCTGCTGTGTCCCTGCTGTCCCCTGTGCCACCTTCCACATGCAGCCCCCCTGGTCCTGGACAAGGTTTGGGCTCTGGCTGCCCCACGGGCAGCCCAAGGTTTAGGCCCCCTCAGAGCCTGCAATGCCATCCCAAGGTCAGTGTTTCCCACTGTGGCGCAGCACTGGCACAGCATGAGGACACACGTGCCCCCAGCCCTCCGAGACACTCTCATGTCTGGATGCTACCAGGCAGGACCCAGCAGCCAGCCCGGAGCAAGCTGGGGGTCCTGCCTTTGTCCCCCAGCAATTCCCAGCACAGGGGGGCTGCATCTGCATGAGGGATGGGGAAGGGTGCCAGGAATCGCCTCCTGTGGATGGGGGGTACCGGCAGCTCCCCCCAGGGTGAGGGGACACAGGCACAGGAGGAGGGGACGTGGGGCATGAGTCGCAGCGCTGGCTGGGGCTCGTCCTTGGGCAGAGCCTACCAGGACAGGGCTGGCTCCCCACTATTGATGGTTCCGCTAATGATGCCGGCGTGTGACTGGGGGCAGGAGCAAGCGGCGCTGGGTCCTCATCGACCCGTATTGACCGGCCCCGTGTGGTGAAGGGCATGGGGTCTGTGGGGGGATGTCAATGGGTTGTAACTAATGGGAACGGTGCCACGTGCGCGGGGCTGGGGTGGCTGAGTGCAGTTATAAACAGCGGCCGGCAGCCCCCGAGCCGCAGCATCGAGGAGCCCCCGAGCCCAGGTAAGGCGGTGATGGACGTGGGGTCCCCTTGGCGCGTAGGGACAGAGGGGCAGCATGACCCATGCCGTGCTATGCCGAACCAGGCCATGGTGTATACGCTGCCCTGCTCTGGCTTTGTCCCTGCTGCAGGGCCCTTCCTGCTCCAGCACTGCTTCCCAGATCATCCCAATGCTGGTGCAGGCACCCAGGAGGGCTTCAGGCACTGAAACACCCGCAGCTTTCAGCCTCCACTTCTCTCCTTCTCTTGCAGGGAGCTGAGCCCTGGGTCCTGTCCACCTGCCTCTGTCTGATATGTTTGATATTAGGTTGTTTTATTGGAAAACCAACTAAATATCAAACATATTCTTACAGCGCCAGGAACACGCGGCGCTGACCCATCCAGTTGCTGCCTGCACCCTTCCCATGGGTGTCCCCCCCATCGAGTGTCCCCACATGCCCCTTCCCGTATCCGTTCCGTTGCTGCAATGACACCCATCTGCCCATGCTCCATGGGGCCGGGCACAGGGAGTTGCGGAGGTTTGGGATGGTGGCAGGGTCAGTGCTCACGCCACTGGGATGATCCCAGTACAAAGGCGCGTGGCCCAGTGCCCATTGCTGCCTCCGCTGCCCCAGTGCAGGGCTATTTCTGGCTCCTAGGGGCATGGAGATGCAATGGGACCATTCATGGGTGCTTGGCTCCCTGCCTGAGGATCATGGAGCTGCCAGCAGGGTCAAGCTTCGTCTCCTGGGCCCCTGGGTGCTGACCCCAGGGGCTTGGCTCATGGGACTATTGCATGCTTGGGGCTGGCGCTAATCCCCGCGGCTGCATGGGAAGTGCTGCCAGCCACCCTAGGAATTCCTCCTTGGGCCTGGGGAATTCACTCCTTCGGCTGCCAAAAGCATCTTATGCCTCATGGCCAAGCACCAGCACAGCCGGAGCTGGGCTCCAAGCTCTTCGGATGCTGCTCCTGAGGTGTGGGACCGGGTGCATCCAGCTGCCCTGGGGTCTTCAGCTAAACCCTGTGCTTAATGGAGCGCCAGGCTGAGCCCCTGTGGTCTGCACCAGCCCTCGGCATGGGTAAATGTCACCCGGGGGCCACAGGGACACCCTTATGGCATGCAGAGGTGGGGGGGAGCCGCAGGGACCCAGATCAGTGCCCCGAGGTGGGTGACGCCAGCCCTCGTGTCTCATTGCATGGAAGGGTGCGGCCAGGACAATGCAGGAGCCCCCCTGCTCGCTGCTTTTTATAACCACCCCAGCTGTCCTCAGGAGCCCAAATAAGGCTGTGGGGCCCGGACCCCCCCAGGGCACACAATGGGTACCAAGCACTGGCTTTTTGGGGAGGTGGAGAGTCAGCTCTGGCCAAGAAAGGCAAAGTGCCCGCGGCGGCAGGCAGAGCAGAGCTGATAAAGAGCCTGGGGCAGCAGGGCTAGGGCAGTCCTGCCACCCGTCCTGCCCGTCCTGTCCTGCCTGTCCCGCTGCGCCACCGAGAATGGAGGCCATCAAGAAGAAGATGCAGATGCTGAAGCTGGATAAGGAGAATGCACTGGACCGGGCAGAGCAGGCAGAGGCAGAGCAGAAGCAGGCAGAGGAGAGGAGTAAGCAGGTAGGGCGTGTGGTAGGAGCTGGTTTGGAGGTGGCTTCTTGTGCTGCACCACATTGAGCCCAGACCCGGCATAGGCTGTGGCAAAGGGGGATCCTGGTGGCTTCTTGGTGGCATGTGGGACACTGAGGGATCGACACTGTAGGACACAACCCAGGGATGGACACTGGCCCTGAGATAGAGCCGGAGGGGTGCCGTGGGTCAGAGCCGGGATGGGGCAGGAGGGATGCCATGGGGCAGAGCTCAGCCCGGGATGGGGCAGACATGGCTCTCTCCGTGAGGGGATCCACGTAGGGTGACCATTGCTGCCGTTCCAGCTGGAGGATGAGCTGGCCTCCATGCAGAAGAAGCTGAAGGGGACAGAGGATGAGCTGGACAAGTACTCAGAGGCTCTGAAGGACGCTCAGGAGAAGCTGGAGCTGGCGGAGAAGAAGGCAGCGGACGTACGTACGGGCACGGGGGAAGGGCATTGCCAGGGGACAACACATTGGAGAAGAGAAGTCTCCTTAAGGGGAGCCCCCAGAGCAGCTCCAGCGCCTAAAGGGGCTGCAGGAAACCTGGAGAGGGGCTTTGGACACAGGCGTGTAGGGACAGGCCAAGGGGAATGGCTTTAACCTGCCCGAGGGGAGACTGAGATGAGCTCTTGGGCAGAAGCTCTTCCCTGTGAGGGTGCTGAGGCGCTGGCACAGGGTGCCCAGAGAAGCTGTGGCTGCCCCATCCCTGGCAGTGTTCAAGGCCAGGTTGGACACAGGGGCTCGGAGCAAACTGCTCCGGTGGAAGGGGTCCCTGCCCGTGGCAGGGGCTGGAGCAGGAGGAGCTCCCTTGCTGGGCACTTGGAACCCCCCCGCCACACATGGGCCATCTCGCAGCGCGCCCCCCACCTCCCGCCACGGCGGCTCCTCGTCTCCGTGGCAACCCCCGGGCGGGGCGGACGGAAGTGACGTCAGTTCCTGGGCGGTGGGGCCTCGTTCCGGTGTGTCGGGGCGCGGCGGGGCCGGGAGTGCAGGATGGCGGGGGCTACCACCATCGAGGCTGTGAAGCGCAAGATCCAGGTGCTGCAGCAGCAGGCGGACGACGCCGAGGAACGGGCTGACCGCCTGCAGCGGGAGGTGGAGGCCGAGCGCCGCAACCGCGAGCAGGTACCCGCGGTCGGTGCCAGCGCCGGGGGTGCCGCGGCTGCGGGCACCGGATCTCCGCTGTTCCGACGGGCGGCGGCTCGCAGCGATCGGGTCCCGCCCGCCGCGGTGGCTTCGGGGCCTCGGGGGGTCCCCGCCGCGAGTCCCGGGCCCGGTTGTTGCGGTGGAGCTGCCTTTCAGCGTTACCGGGGCTGGAAGCGGCTGGGCCCGGGGGTCCGTGCTGCGGGGGAGGGAGGGGAGGAACCAGCCATCTTGTGCGGCCCGGCGCTGCGAGCACAAAGCTGCGGGCGGCCTCGGCGTGTGCGGGGAAAATGGAAGCGACCTACAGGGTGCGGGATCCGTCCCGGGTTCCTCCCTGCGAGCGGGGAGCCCCCGCCCCGGCGCGGGAGGGCTCGGGGGAGCGTGAGAGCGGCTGGGCAGGGGTCGGGCTGCAGGCGCTGGGAGGGGAGGGAGGGAAGGAAGGAGAGAAGGAAGGAAGGAAGGAAAGAAAGAAAGAAAAAAGGAAGGAGCAGCGAGCAGCGCTGGTGCAACCAGCTCCAGGTCGGTGTCTGGGCCGTGCTGCAGCTGTGGGGCTCCTCGGGCTCTGCTGCCGATGGAGGCTGGTGGCAGAAGCTTCTGGCCACTCCCAGGCTTCTGCCAGGCTCTCGCTTTGCAGCCACATAAGGAATTCTCTGGCACGGGTGGTGGTGTCAAGGGAACGGGTGTTTCTCCGCGCTTGCTGGAGCCCTGCTCCAGGGGAGGGGATCCGTGCTCCCAGTGCAGTGTGGCCTGTGCTTGCCTCTGGCCTGGCTCATGGCTCCTGAGGAGTGGCCCCTCGGTAGAGCTCCATGGCCTGGGGAAGCCAAGGTGAGCTCTGCCCTTGGCTTGCAAGGCTCCTGAGGGAAGCCCAGAGCAATGGGAATGCCTGGAAGCATCACGCCATGCTGTGGCATTTCCTGTAAGGAAGGACGGGTGGTGCTTCCGGGTGGGTTACGCGCTGCCTGCAGGAAGCCAGGGCTGGATGCCGAGGTTCAGGGCGTCATGAAGTGGTCAGGCTTCTGTGCTCTTGTGTCTCCAGCTCCTGCGAGAAGGAGGAGACTCTCCCACCGTTGCCTCTTTCACAGGCAAAAACCATTTGTGGCAGGCTCCTTCCCAGTTGTGTTTCATGGATGGGAGCACAGGAGCTTCTCTTCACCTTGTGTTCTCACACCCTGGGCTTGAAGCATGCTGTACTGAGGTGCTGAGCTCCTCCTGGCCACTTCATGGGGCTTCTCTCAGCCCTGCTCTAACACTGGCTCCTTTCATGGCTCTGCTCCTCCCTCCCATGGCCTTGCAGGCTGCTTTGTTACACACTGCTGGGATATTCCATATATGCTTGGCATGTGCACGGGTCCCTGTGGAATATCACAGTGCTGCCCTGACTTGCCTGCAGCTCTGTGTGTCTTTGTACCAGTGCTCTCGTCCCTTTGGAGAGCAGGAGTTTGGGTTCCTTGCAGTAGCTCAGGTGGGGTGTTAGTGTCCCCAGGGCATCCAGGCTTCCCCCGTGGCGGGGCTTGACACAGACTGGAAGCAGACGCATTCTGGTTGATGCCAGAGCTGTTAGAGCAGCACTGCTTTGGGCAGTGGGATGGCCACTGTCTGCTGGATCATTAAAAGCCTTGCTCCCTTTTGTAGTGACACTTTTGTAGTCACACTTCTGGCTCTCAGCAAGTGCACCAGCTCCTGGTGGGTACAGCTCTACAGAGGTAGCTGCCTGAGTGTGGCTGGTGCTGGGGAGCAGCCGCCTCAACCTGCCTCAAGGCTGGCTGAGGCTGCTGTTCCTTCTATGAGCAAACCACTGGGAGAAGGAAGCCTGGAGCCCCTCTGGCTCCCTGAGGCTTGAGCTGCAGGTTGTGGGCACTGCAGTGCCCTGCCAGTGCCCTGCCCCAGCTTGGCAGCCCTCTGGAGCTGTTCATCCCTCTTCTGTTGCTGAGGAGAGGGCTGCTTTGAAGCAATGCTCATGTCCAGATCACGTGAGGAAGCTGTGCTAAATGGTAGCTGTCACCCAGCTCTGGTGTGGTGGCTGAACACTGTTGTGATTGATGCCTGGCAGGAGCAAGGCAGCTGCAGAGAAGAGCCATTAGTGTAAGGCATCTCCTTAGTGTTGATGGCTTCAACTGTCACGTCAGCTCGAAGTGGCAGGCAGGAAACCTGCAGGCTGAGTTGCCGTGGAGCCAGAGAGTGTGTGTGTGAAGTGCTGGCATGGAGCCCCTAAGGCAGTGGGTACAGCACCCTCATTTTGTTTCAGGCTTCCCATGTGCTATCACTGACCTGAAGGCAGAGCTCAGCTGCCTTGTGCTAACAATCAGTCACCCTCATCTCTTCCCTCCAGGCTGAGGCAGAAGTGGCATCTCTGAACCGCCGTATCCAGCTGGTAGAGGAGGAGTTAGACCGAGCCCAGGAGCGCCTTGCCACAGCTCTGCAGAAGCTGGAAGAGGCAGAGAAGGCTGCAGATGAAAGTGAAAGGTGAGCAAGGGATCTGCTTTCACTCCCTCAGACATCTTAGCCCTCTTCCTGACTGAGGGCTCAGTGCCATCAACCTCCTGGGCCTCCTGGAGGGTGGGAAGGAGATACCACATCAAGGTTGCCTGTGGGAGTTGCTTATGCAGAGCAGGTACAACAATGTGTTGGCCTTGAGTGGGTATCTTAGAACCTGAGGCTAAGGACTGAGTAAGTGCTGTGTGCTACAATGCATCCCTGCCTCCAAGTGAGGCGAAATAGGTGGGTTCTGGGACACAGCTGACCTGTAAAAGTGGCTGCTGATGGGGAGGCATCTGCTTGCACTGGCTCTGCCAGCATCCTCCCTGCTGGCAGATGGCCCCTGCCCTGGTTCTGTGATTCAGAGGGGAGTGGTGCACTTCCAGCTGGCTGCTGTGCTTCACTGGTGCACATGCTTGTAGTGAGCAGCCTGACCCAGCTCATGGCCTGCCATAAAGATGGACTTGGCTCTTCCTGCCTTCCAGCCTGGAAAGTCCTTGGCTCAGCCCCTAAGACAGCCTGTCTTGTTCTTCTCAGAAGCACCACATTTCCCTTCAACCACGAGCCCAGTGAGCTGCTGGAGGAACATGCCAAGGAACAGATAATTCTGAGCAATCGAGGTTGCTGTATTTGTGTCAGCCCAGTAGTTTCTGCTTTCCTGTGCCCCCCTCTGCCCTCGGAGGTGTCATGGCTCATAAGGAAGCAGTGTGGTCCAGGGGAGCATTGTTAATGCTCCAAAGCTCGTTACACCACTGGCTTGTACATCTTTGTTTTCTACATCTCCCCTCCCTGTGCATTCTTTTGGGCAGAGGCATGAAAGTAATTGAAAACAGAGCTCTGAAGGATGAGGAGAAGATGGAGCTGCAGGAGATCCAGCTCAAGGAAGCCAAGCACATTGCAGAGGAGGCAGACAGGAAGTATGAGGAGGTGAGAACCTTGGATGCTGTAGTGCAGCTGACCCGGGCCAGGAGAGGCAGCTCCTTTTCTTGCTGACAGGGCTTTCCTCAGCAAACCTGGTGGGAGAGCCTGGCTTTCAGAGAGCTCTGTCCGTGTTCCCCTCAGCCAAAAGGCTCTGGCAGCTCCACTGACTCCTGCAGCTGTTCCCTTTAGTGCTCTGCAGAGCCTACAAATGCAGAATTGTCTTCCTTCCTCTTCACTCTAATTCTCTGTTCCAGGTTGCTCGAAAGCTGGTGATCATAGAAGGAGATCTAGAGCGTACTGAAGAGAGAGCTGAGCTTGCAGAGTCGTGAGTAATCTGCTCGCATGTAACTGGCACATCTGTCTTTGCATGGGAACTAACACAGCATTCCTAACCTTGTTACACAAGGCCTGAAGCACAGGATGAGTTTAGATCCTCAGAAGAATGTCTTGGAAGCACTCTTCTGCTCAAAAGAGGATCAGGTCCACTGAGGATGTGGAGTTTGCAATTATACGATTTGCCTTTTAGTGGAGATGTTTTGCCCCTTCACATGGAGGCACTCCCTAGTTAGCCAGGCCAGAGAACCCATCTCCACTCGGTGGCCACCAGCACTGCTTTGTGTACATGGTCACAAGATCCTTACACATTGCTAACAGAGCACATGAGGGCACAGCACTTCTCGTGCAGCAGTGGAGGCCTTATGGGCCAGGACTGAAGTGGCATGGAGAATGTCCAAGGGCAGAACTGGGGCTGATCTTGGTCTTTGGCCTCTTATCCTTTGCAGTAACCACTGCAGACTTGTGCAGTGGTGAGCAGTGAGCTGGGCTGCCTCTGCTTGGAGCACACATGCAGACTGTGGTGTTTGGGCACCTTTCACATGTCCAGATGCTTTAGCCGATCCTTGAGGAGCTGGTCAGGTCCTTGCTGTACTCTGGGCCTTGTCTAACAAAGTTAGTGTGTTTGTAGCAGTAGCACTGTGCTTCCTGCCCAGACATGCATGTCATGACTGTGACTTCTTTGTGTTCTTCCCCTTCCCCTCTGTGGTGTTGTGTTCTTGGTACTCCTTTTGACCCCTGTCCCCACCTGGCTTCTGCCATCGTGTGACCGTCACTAATAGTCGTTGCCGGGAGCTGCGGGAGCAGATCCGAGTGATGGACCAGCACTTGAGGTGTCTGTCTCTTGCTGAAGACAAGGTACTAACCATTCCCTTCTGGAACCATTAAAACACAACTCTCCTGGTTTTCTTGCCCATGTTTCTTCCCTCAGCTTAACTGCATCTTTCTCCTGGAATGTTCTGTCCTCTCTGCCCATCAATGTTCCTGTCCCAGTGGTGGTGGAGGTCCATGTGTCCATCGGAACAGGTTCCCTCCTTACAGCAAACTAAATGTGCAGTTTCTACTTGGAAGATTCCAGGTCTGGCCGAAGTCTGTTCACACCTCGGCTGCTCAGCTCAGTGCCCTGTGCATGTGCTGGCAGAAGACTTCCAATACAAACTTGGAGGTGGGAAGGGAACTTGCTTTCTGCACAGGCTCCCATCCAGCCTGATCACAGACTGTCTCCTTAAGAACTTCCTGCTCTTCCCTGCACATGGATTCACTTCTTTTTCTCCTGTCTTTCCCTCCCACTTCTTCTTTGCCTTTTTCTCCCCCTTTTCTTTACACAACTCCACAGTAAATGTTCCGAGCTGGAGGAAGAGCTGAAGAATGTCACCAACAATCTCAAGTCTCTTGAGGCTCAGGCTGAGAAGGTAGGGCTGCATGTCCAAGGGCCAGAAACATTTCTCTTTTGCTCAGAGGGTGTGTGACAGCAGAGCACCCACTGGGATGGAAATGGCACAACTGCAGCCTTAAGCAAGCAAAGAGACCTATGCCTGCTCTCCAAAGAGCTAATGGATTTCAGTGCAGGGCTAATGTTGACTGTAGGAGCTGTGGGGAGCCTGGCTGCCCTGCCCTGCCCTGGGCCAGACTCAGATCAGCTGCTGGGATGAGAATTTGTACCCAGGTTTGTTCTGTGCATGGTGTGGGAGTCCCTGACCTACTTCTGTTGGACTGGGGTGGGGATGAGCAGCTCCCAGCTGGAAGTTTCTGCAGGCATGTGCACTTCAATAGAGGAGTTGTCTCCCTCTGTAGCTGTGGGAGTGGGAGGTTGTGGAGCTGCTGAGGGGTGCTGGTTGCTGACTCTTGTCCTTTTCCACAGTACTCCCAAAAAGAGGATAAATACGAAGAAGAGATCAAGATCCTGACTGATAAACTCAAAGAGGTGAGGGACCATGTCAGGGTGGCGCAGCTGGTCGACTGGGGAGAGATGTGGAAGGCAGGAGACTTCATGTCCTCAGGCTGGTGCCTCTGTAACCCTTTGCTGAATACCAAAGCTGTTGTACTAATGGGCTTGCTTCTTCCTGCAGGCAGAGACTCGTGCTGAATTTGCTGAGCGGTCTGTAGCGAAGCTGGAGAAGACCATTGATGATTTGGAAGGTACATCTTGGGGATGGGAAGCCAGAGAGTATGTGGTGAGGAGGGGGATGCTGAGGAAAGCTCCCTTCCAAAGAGTTGGAGAGTGGAGACACGGCTTTGCTCCTCACTCCTTGGAGGCAGTTTGATCATGCTCCAAGGTGAGGCTTGATGCCTCTGGGCTCGAGTCATGCCCTTTGTATCTGCTCTAAAAGCAGTGCCCTGGCTGTGCTGTGGCAGGTCTCCAGCTCTCCATGTAAACACCTTACTGTATCTGACTGAGACAGACAGCACAGCTGGTGCATCTTGGTTGTGATGTCCTCAGGAACGTAACTGGGTTCCTCTGCTCTAGCTTCACCCAATTTAAGGAGAGGAACACCTGAACTTCCCAGGAATCTCTTATTAACATACCTGTGTGCAGAATCTCATGCATGTGGCTGTTTCCTGCAAGTCAACCACAGTAGTCAGTGACTTGAAACAGCACCCCTGAAGTCTCAAACCCCCCATTGTCAGTCCTGGTTCAAGATGAAATCACCACAAGCCCCGTCCCTGCAGTGTGGTCAGCCTGTGCCAAGGATGGGTTCCTTTAGGCTTTTTGTGCCAGGTCTTGGGGATTGAAAGCCATATCCTACCATCTGGAGTCAGTCAGGAGGGGTTTGTAGCTAGAAATAGCAATGGTGTCAGCTGAGCTGTTCCAGAGCCACAGCCAAGAGCAAGCCCAGCCAGGGCAAGCTTTTACTTGGAACTGCAAAACCTCCTCTAAATCCCTGCATGCTTCCCCTGGAAACATGTTGGCTGAGAGCTGGCTCTGGCCTCCAGCCTTGCTGGTGGAGTGACCTAGTTTATGACAACTGACAGAGTTCTCTGGGCCTTGGGAAGCTGTTAACAGCATTCCCAGCTGGACTGGAGCCTGAGCAGGCAGAGCTGGGACAAGGCTGCACCAGCTCTTGTGCTCAAGGAGTGCATGGATATGAGTCTCAGGGCCACCTCCTCCTCCGAAGGCCTGTCTGCTCCATGCATCCATCTTACCTGATGGAGAACACCCATGTGGCCTGTCTATTTGGCTCAGCCTGCCTGGCTGTGTCCTGCAGAGTGGGAGTTCTCTCTGATGCCCAGGCCTATGGGGTGACCAGTTACTCCCAAACCTGTTTTTGTATTGAGATTGAAGGGAAGAACAAAGCCCCTGAATTGATCTGTGCCTTCCTTAGGTGGAGCAAGTTTCTCCCTAAGTGGATGGAGTTGCCCTTCCCTGCTGCTCCTCCTGTCAGTGGGGTTTGCTGACTTAGCTTAACTGTTCTCACAGGCTGCTGTGGTTTGAGGTCTTGGCTCTGTTACCCCTGGAGCTGGGTGTAATCTTGGAAGGCACTTGCTGGTCACGCTGTTCTCAGGCTGTTCAAACCCACCTGTTCATTGTCAGGAACTAACCTGGAGCTGGGATGGCTCCGCATCTAACTTCAGTTTCTCCAGTTCATGAACCCCATACTGCTTTTCCTGCCCCAGGCTGCTGGAAGAACTTCTCAGCCTTCTCTCATTGTTTCCCTTTTGTTCTCCCCCTCAACATCTTCTAGATGAGCTATATGCCCAGAAACTGAAGTACAAAGCAATTAGTGAGGAGCTGGACCACGCCTTGAATGACATGACTTCCATGTAAATATGAGCTGGCTGGTGTTTGCCTCTTGCTTCAGCAGGCTTGGTGTGCTGTGGTCTTCAGAGGTGGACAATCGATAGCACTGTTGTGTCTTCGTTACTTCTACAGATCCCTGCCTCCAGCACTGGGAGGCTTTCCTGCAGCATGCTCTTTTCTAGGTCCTTGTGAGCTGCATGTGTAATGCTAAGTGCTCTACTGGCCTCAGAGGGTTCTGACTTGAACTCTGTGACCTGCAATTCCCAGTGCCATTGGGACAGGCTTCCTAAGGTAATGTGGCTTAGCTGCCTGCTGGAGCCACTGGGCCATGGTCTCGAAATTCCTCCTGGAAGAGGCTGTGCATAGTGCTCGAGTGTATTCCTTAGGAATTGCCATTAACAGGCTTGAGATGGGCTGGATCATGAGCTGATCTGTGGAAGTAGCTGAACTTGTCTGGTTTTGCCACTTTGCTACTTGGCTTTGTGTTGAGATGTGCAGCAGGTTCTGCTCTAACTGCCGCTCTGCACCGTCCTGCACACTAATCAGGGACAGGTCAGGTACCTGACCTGCAGAGGCAGAGCCTTAACGCTAGTGTCTGAAAGCTCCTTAAGTAAAGTTTGCTGTTCACAAACACTTCAGTCTCTCTTAAAATGAGTGTATTCTTCTGTCTCACACAGATAAGTCTTGTGATTCCACACTTTGGATTTGCCTCTCTGCTTGGTGGCTTGTTCTGCATCTGCACCCTGCGTTCACACTCTCAGCACCTCTGTCTGAATTCCAGTGCCTTTTCTCAGTTACTGTGCGCAGGGCATCCCTGGGAATAAATAATGTAAAGACACTGAAGCTTGACAGCACTTGCACTCGCTCCTAAACAAAGCTCCCTCTGTTTGACCTGATGTGCCAGACACGGCTGTGCTCTGAGGGGCTGCCCTTTCCACGGCTGGGTGTAGCTGGGAGTATGTTGTTCTCATCTGCATATCTTACGTAGAGCCATAAAGCTCCTTTTGTATTTCTCTTGCCCCTTGCTTGAGCATGATGTCACCTTTTCTAAGGAAAACGGTTCTTGTATAAATGGAATAGAAGGGCTGATGCTTTGAAGAAATGGGTTTCTAGTGACCACTTGCTGCTTTAGAGTAACTGTTTCAGTGTTGCCTTCAAACCAGTGTAACCCTCATCACCCTTGGCTGAATACACACACTTCCTTCACGTGGTGGAGTTTTCCCTTGGGGTGTTTTCCTGGCTCACAAATGTAAAGTGCAGCTCTGCAAGGGGTTCAGCCCTGCCAGCAAATGGAAGGCTGGGGCTTGTAGCAGGAGCTCCTTGAGCTCTTCCTGCTTCAGCCTTGCTAAAGACACTGCTCACAGCTGCCTGCCTCATAGTGTTAACTGGCATTCCCAAGTGCCGGCTTACAGTGGGAAGTCACCATCCTCATAGTCACCAAGTCACTCCCTGGGTATGTGAGCTAATGAGTGAGCTGTGGCTGGTTTCCAGTTGGACAGGACTGGTTGGGTGTGAGATGCTGCCTGAGGGGACAGGGATCCTTGCTTCAGGAATGGAGGTAGGGAATCTGTGCTTTGCCCAAGTGCTCCCTGTGTAGGGTGCTGGGATCCTGCTGGGAGTGTAGCACGGAGCTTCCCACTGATGTGCATCACCACTGCTGCTCTGCTCCATAAACACTGCTCAGCCTCTTGTGACTGTGCTGCCTCATGGGTGGCTGTCACATATTTTCTCCTTTCTGGCTTGGTTCATCTGCCCCAGAGCCCGAAGAGCCCTTCGTGAGCAGAGTCCTGATGAATTGGGACATCTCCCGTGGTTTCCTCAGGTTTGTGCCACTCTCTTCTCCACACAAATGGCACTAGCAGTGAGGGTAGCTCAGACACACTGAGCTGCCCCAGCCTGTTCTTTCTCTGTCTTCTGGGTCGGGGCCGTCTGCTCTCTGCTGGGTCTTGGGGGGTGGAATTTCACAGGGTAACAACTTGGAAAGCTCTGGCTCTCCTTGAGTATGGGCAAGAACTCTGTGCCCTGTGAGCACAAAGCAAGTGACCAAACCTGCAGCTGGATTAGTGGGTCTAGATTCTGTGTCACAAGTGTTTGGGTGTGTGGAGGCTTCCAGTTGTCAGCTCATGTTGCTGGAGTTGTCAGCTTTTCCCAGGAGGAAGGTGGCACCATTGCACTGTTGTGCAATGGTCTCTTTCCTCATGGGGAGGTCCTGGGAGGTGTGGGTTTATGACTTGCCTTGTGTGGAGCTGGTGGCTCTGCTGTGGCACAGTAGTGTTGCAAGTGAATTTGAAGGTTGGGCTGTGTCAGGCCCGTTCCCTGCTTGGTACTCCATGCTGGGTGGTACATGGATGAGTGGGTGATGCAACCTCTGCTCTGGGTGGTGTGGAGAGGCTTCTGCTCTGACCGACTTGTGCAGGCTGGTTACCCTGAGCTGGGCTGTGCTTGTGATTGCAGTTGACTCCCATCCTCTGCCACTCTGGGGATGCACGACCAGCCCTGATCACCTGGGGCTGGAGGCTGGTGTCAGGGTGCCTAGGTCAGAGTCAGCATGGAGGCCAAAGAGTGAGCCCCTAGCAGCAGCAGCAGCTGATGTGCGAGGTAGGCTTTTATATAGGCCAGGATGGGATGTACCCGTCCCACATACTGCAACTTCTATTTTGACTGTTGTGGGACATAAGTTGTTGGCTTCTCTGGCCTTTGCTTGGTCTCTTGGTGGCTTTAGAGAAGGGACAAGCAGCGTTATTACCTTCTGTGTGTGGTACAGCTAGAGCAAGTCCTGATGGGAGCTGGGTGAATGTGGGCTTCCCCACTGTGTGTGGCTGGGGGAGACACTGGAAATGGAGACATGCTTTGGCTGCTCCATGTGAACAGCTTGACTTTACCTGGCCACGTCTTGTTCAAGAGCAAGCTATTCCTTCATTGAAAGCAATGAGGAATGGTGGTGAGACCCTGCAGAGGCGTTGTATCCTACTCATGTAGTTGTTCTGGGACAGACCTAACACGGGAGCCTGTGCTCCAGACCTTCCTCTGTCCCATCCCCGAAGCAGATCCTGCCTTCAGGCCTTGTCTAGATGTGGCAAGTTGTTAAGTGAGGCCCAAGGGTATGTACTTGGAGGAGCGTCCTCCAGGTTCAGGTATGAGGTGCTGCCATTCTTTTCTTCTGATGTCCCTGTTAAAACCCCACTAGTCCCGTGCTGTGTGGCGTGGCTGTCTTTGGAAGGTGCTTCTGGTTCAGCTGTGGTAGGACTACTTCTTTCTGCAGTGCTCCACACGCAAAGTGCAGCCTGAGACTCTCTTCTGAACTGGGTCCAGCCCAGCCTGCATGTCTTGATGTTCTCCTCTTTCTTTGCCTTCACAAGCCCATTTCTTCTCACGCTTGGTTTCCTCTGTGATCTTCGTGAGCTGGAACCCACGTTAGTAAGATAAACCCTTGTCCTCCCAGCTTGTTCTGTGTCATAGCCTAGATGTTACAAACACAGCTTATTGGATGTGCTCAGCTTGGTCCTCCACTAACCTGCCCTTTCTCTCTCTTTTTCTCTCTTGTTTCCCCTCATCCTGTCGCTGCTGCAGAGCACCTGTACAGCCAGCTTGAGAGAAACCGCCTGCTCTCACACGAGCTCAAGTTAACGCTGCATGATCTGTGTGACTGAGGAGGGGGCTACTAATCCCATTAAACGTGCTCCTTGCCACCAACACCGCTGTGCACCACAGTGGCATCTGCCCATTCATGACTGGCAGACTTGCGCATCTTACGCACTTGCTGCTATTTAATAGGGCCCTTGAATTAATCCTCTCATTTACTTCAGATTTACTTTGGTTTTAGAAAGGTAACCTTAGTGAAGGAACCTTTGGGCTTGGCTATTCATTGAGCACTCTTAGTCCCCTGTCCAGGGTGTCCTGCCTGGCTCCTCCATGGAATCAAAATGGCTGCACCCCACCCCAGGAGAGGACCAGGGTGAAGTTAGGCTTCTGCCTGCTAAAAGCTGTCTATCAGGTGCTATGACTTCATTTACTGTTAGCTGAATGACTGTAGGACTTCCTGCTGCATGGAAAGATGGCTTCTAACAATAAATGACTGACTCCTGCTCTGTAAAACTCTTTGAGTCCTAAACTAGAAGGTTGAGGGGAAACGGTTGTTCCCAGTGTTGGGAAAGCTTCTGGCCATCCTGAAATGCACAGCACGAAGCTGTATTTTGGGTGTCTGCAGGGAACCTCTCAAGGCTGCCATTGTTGGTGCTCTGGGAAAGCTGCCTCTTGCTCTGTGCACTGACCTTGGGGAGGTTGGGGAGCAGCCTTGAAGATCTGCCTGTACCTAAAGGACATCTTTCCACAGCCTGTCTGTGCCGTGTCCCAGCGAGTGGATGTCCTCAGTGATCAGGGTGGGCTCACCTTTGGAGTAAAGCCTGCCTAGAGCGCTACTTACTGATCTGAGCTCTCCTCCTGGCTTAAGGAACATGTGAGAACTGCCTGTAGTATCAGTCAAGAGTTGCAGCACCCTTTGCTCCTCCTTGCTGCCTGCCTGCCCTCCACTGAAAATAGTCTCTCCCCACTGTCCTAGAGGCACGGTTCTCTGCTCCCTGCTGCTAGATAGTCACGGTCTTGGTGACAAGCTCAGCATCTCTGTGCTGGGGAAGGGGGGCACAAGCAGCTGTACCTGTGGGGGGTGGGGGGTTCTGTGTGTGTTTTGGCTCTTGGGTGCCTTGCTGGGCTGTCTGGAGGTGTTGAATCCCTGGGTGAAGCCAACTCCAGTTGGAGGCAACTGCATGCAAAGCACAGCCCAGAGCGCTAAGAGCACATGGTATTTGTGCTGATAGGAGCACTGGCTGTGCGAGGGGGCTACCCATGAGCCAGGTAACTCCAGAGCTTCTCCTACACCCAGGCAACCCCCCTGGGCTGAGGCCCCGCTGTGGCAGTGCTGGGAAGGGGCTGTGCCATGCTTGGCATGGCTGAGGCATCTCCTGGGGCTGAGGCTCACTGGTAATTCTTGACTCTTGCTTCCTGCCAGATAAGCTGAAATCCACCAAAGAGGAGCATCTCTGCACGCAAAGAATGCTGGACCAGACCCTGCTAGACCTGAACGAGATGTAATGGATCCCCACCACTGCCTCTGCCACGCCATGCCCACGCTGGCCCAGCCGCTGCTGGCCTCTAACCCTTGGGACCAGAGTTTGCTTCCTGTTGCTAATTTGACCAAACGCAGCTCTTCTCCCTTGCCTCGGGGTTAAAGGCCATCATCAGGTTGGGCAGAGCTTCAAACAACGTTATTAAGGGAAACGAGCAATGCAATAATGTTTGGGAGCATGTTTTGAGTTGTACACATTTTGTAAGTACCTTTTCTTTCTGTAGTAACCAGTGTGAACATTCCAAGTAACCAGTGAGGCTGCTGAGCTGCACTCAAAGCTCTTGGATTTACAATTGGGTATTAACTTTCTGTTAACCAGCTCTGGGTCATCCTGCCTTGGCCGGGGAGGAAGTGGGCGGTGGCTCATGGTTCCGACTGTGGGCCACCTAATGGGAGCAGCTGGGATAGTAATATGAGCCCATTGGGAAAACTTCCTTTCCAGGAGCCTGTTTGCCAAAAGAGCAGTTCAGTTTCTCAGCTTTAAGGTAACTGTTGTGGAAAAGCAACCTGGGTGGAAGGAGACTTCTAAAACCAGGCAGTTCCCTGGCCAGTTGAACCTTCACAGGGGTTGTTTCTCTTCCCCCTCGCTGTTGGACACTTCTTTTCCCCTTGAAGAAGCCACGGCCCCTCTAACCCATTGCTACACAGGAGCTGAATTTGCCTTCACCGAGTGCTCACGCACCAAGCTTCAGCACTCAGTGCTGGCTTACACTCAACAGCTTAAGTACAACAGCCTTGTTTGCTTGGGGAAGCTGTTTTTGCCTACCCCAAGGGAAGGGATCGAGGCCTTCTCCCCTGGCCAGGAGTGCTCTTAGTGTCTTAATAAGGTACAAGCCATCTTGCTGTGCATTGCTAACGTGTCGCTGTGAGGTGTGAGTGTGGAGACGTGTCAGGCTCACAGTGTGTAGCTTCTTGTGTGAGCATGCTGCCTGGTTGTAGCCGGTTTAGGGGCCAAGCCGGAGAAAAGAACCTTATCAAGTGTTTTGATACTAAACGGAACAATTGTCTTACCGTCTTTTGAAATAAACCCCCTCCCTCCACACTGCTGCGGAGCTTCCCTCTGTGCAGGGACCCGGGTGGCTTGAAAGTGATGCCAAGCTCATATGCTCCTCCATTGCCTTTAGGGGTGAGACCTCCCCTTTAGGGTCAAGTTTATGTTGCTCCTGTTGTCTCTGATGATCAAGGGAGTGGTGAGGTGAGAAAGGCTAGGAGAAAGGGGGAAACAGGGGCTAAGGGAGGGGGATGGAGGGGCTTGGAACTGGATGAGCTTTAAGGTCCCCTTTCCAGCCCCTTTCCACCCTCTCTCCCATGGACCACACTTGCTGCACACGAGGTGGGGTCTCACATACTTTATTGCCTCATGCCCTCAGCCCGTGTACCCCATGCCCTCGTCGCTGCTGTCGGCATCAAGGCGGGGCTCTGGGGGGGCGCAGGCCAGGCAGACACATCCCGCCTCATGCCAGCACTGCCGGCAGTACGGGGCCATGCAGGCGGGCGTGGGGCAGGCGGGCTCTGGGGGCCCCACACGCACCCCGCACACCGTGCAGCTCCGGCGCATCCAGCGGCTTAGACAGGGCCAGCGGCGGCAGCACCAGTGCACCAGCGCTGTGCTCTAGGGATGGAGCCGTGTGGGATTGAGCTGCAGGCTCCATGGCGGAGTGGAACCCTGGGATCGGGGGGAACAGTGAAGCTCCGCTTACCAGTCCTGGGGGCTGCTGTGCCCGGTGGACAATGCGCTTCCGCTGTCGCTGGATGAAGTCCAGGCGCTGCTGCAGCAGCTTGTTGTAGAGGTAGAGCACGCGGCTCTTCTCCCTCTGCCAACACCGTGAGCCCACCCCAAGGTTATGGTCCAGGTTATGGGCTCACCCCAAAATCTGCCCCCCCACCGAGGGGCAGCCATTCACCTTGGGGAAGTAGAAGGCGGCGATGACACGGCGCAAGCGGTATATGTAGACCTGGGCCAGGCAGAGTAGCACCAGCATGGCCAAGGGCAGGCAGCTGCTCAGGTACTGGTGCTGGCTCATGCTGCGCGGCCTCGGCAGGCACACTGGGGACATGATGTTGAGCCTCCTGCTCAGGATGTGGAGCTGTGATGGGCATGGGGGGTCCATCCCCTGAGGGGGGCTCACCCAAGTTGGACGTCTCCAGCAGGGTGTCAGAGGAGGTGTTGAGGGCGCCGATGGTGCTCCGCAGGAGCTGCGCCATCAGGGACCTGCCCATAACGTGGATGGACAAGTGGTGGCTGCCTGTGGGAACATGTGAAGCTGTGGAGGGACACACACACGCATCCCCCCCTGCATTGCTGTGGGCATCGTGGGCTTCGGGCCTCACTGTGGAAGGAGTACTGCACAAAAGAGTGCTGCTGGATGGCGCTGAGCATGCTGACCAGCACGTGGTCCATGGCGCAGGCCAGCAGGAGGAAAAGCAGGGGTGGGATGCACTCCAGCAGCTCCAGCACCTGCGGGGAACAGCGTCTGCTGCAGCCTGTCCTGCAGCCTCCCCCAGCTGAACCACCTACCGTCGTGTCACCTCCCCGACCCCTCACCATGTTCTGCAGCTCCAGCGGTTGCACCATGGGCCGGCACGGGAAGATGAAGGCCGAGGCCTCTGCACGGAGCAGCGGCAGCAGCGTCCGCTTGCGCTGGGGAAGGGGCCGAGGCAGCTCAGCACAGCCCTTGCAGCCCCCGGCCCCAGTGCAGGGCCACCTGCTCCCCCTCACCTCCTTCCTGCGGCGCGCATCGATCTGACGGAAGTAGGTGGTGATGTAGAGGTTGTCGTAGGAGATGTCCTGACAGTACTGCTTGGTGTAGGAGAAAGCCCTGGCAAGAGAAGGGGGGGTCCAGGAACTGGCTCTCCAGGACTCCCTCTTTGTCTTCATGCCTTTCCCCTCCCCCCAGACCTGCTGCCAAAAGAAGACCCTGCCTCTCTGTGCCTGAACCCCACACGCCCTCCCATGCCAGGGCTCACGTGATGAAGACGAGGATGAAGGAGAAGGAGAGCACCAGGCGGAAGATGGAGAAAGTCTGGCCCAGGCGGGCACTGTGCTCCTGGAAGTGTGAGGTCACTTCCTCCATCAGCTGCTCTGCGGACACCTTGGTGGTGACCAACAGCATCTCACGGTGATCCTCCTGCAGCACAGGGGCTGTTGGTCTGGCTGGGTCCCATCCCAGCCTGGCCCCATGCAGAGGGGACATGGCACCCACCTGGAAGACGATGCTGGCGCTGAACTCCTGGCTGAGGTTGCTGACTGAGCTGTTCATCATGTCATATGTTTGCCCAAAGTTGCCCTCCACGGGGATCTTGTCCCTGCACCAGCTATTCATAACTGTGGGACACAGTGAGGATGATGCTGGCATTGCCTCAACTCAGGGTGACCAGGGCAGGGGTCCCCCACGCTACCCACCCTTCACAATGTGGCAGAGGAACTTGAACTTCATGGGCAGGCAGAGGAGGTGGTTGATGAGGGGCACGAATATCTGCTCCATGCAAGCATCATACTTGGTGTCAAACCAGTCCCGGCAGTGCTGCATGCCCAGCTCGATCACATCTGATGGGCAGGAGCCTGAGCTGATGCAGCCCCAGCCCCACCATCTCGGACACCACGTGTGGTGCCTGGTGAGGCTGGTGCCATGGGGTGCAACTCCCTTCCCTCCTCACTATTGCAGCGCAGCTTGGTCTTGGTCTCATAAAGCTGCTGGGTGCTGGGTGCCAGCTGGGGCTTGGTGCGCTGGGACTGCCGCAGGTCGTACCCAGCTTCGCTGGCCACCTCCTCATTGAGCCCCACAAAGGCACGTGAAATGTTCTGCACCTCAGAGTTCAGCATCTGCCCACTCCTCTGCCACAGGGGGCACACACAGAGGCTTGACCGTGCTCCGTGCAGCCCCCCTCCCGCCCACCCCAACACCCTGCCTCACCGCCATGTCCTCCATCACCTTGCGCAGGGGTGCCGTGGACATCTGCCACAGCATGCGGCTGTGGTTGACCTGCAGCTCTGCCACGCAGCCCAGCGAGTGCGTCACCTCCTCCAGGTTGTGCCAGATGTTGGCCACGGGCCCTGGTGCCAGGAAGTTGGGGCTCAGGACCCTTGGGACCCTATGGGGAGGACGGGGATGCAGGGGGCAACCTACCGTTGTAGATGGCAGCGAGGACAAGGGAGAGGATGTAGACCCGACCCTCCTTGCCAAAGAATTTGGGGACCACGAGCAGGCTGGCGCAGCGGAAGTGGGGGGACATGGCCCAGCCCAAGGCAGTCACTCCTGTGGGAGCATGGAGCTGTCCCCATGGTCCCATCGAGACCCCTCAGGGCTCCCAATGCTTCCCATCACCCCAAGAAGTTCCTCCTGGCCCTGTCCTCACCTGCCAGCCCATAGGAAAGTTGCACCTTACGCATCTCTGTAATGTTCATGGGGACGATGAAGAACTGGCAGAGCCCTGGAAGAGCAGTGGATGCGCCCTGAGCCCCTGGTACCCCCAGCTCCCTGCCACACCTGGCACCGGGAGCACTCACCAAGGCCAAGGAGGGTCCCGATGCTGGCACCCAGGAAGAACTTGCTGCAGCGGTGCTGGTCCGGCCGGCTCCAGAGGAACCGGCTGCACGGGGCCGGCAGCAGCGAGACCACCGCTCGCTGCAGGGCTGGGTGGGGAGGGAGGCGTCAGCCCGGCCCCCTCCCAGTGCCCACGGGCAGCCCTGGCCGGGAGTGGAATGGGAGGGATCTCACTCGTGTTGGGTGGCTTCTGCCTCCTGCGTGCCTCTGCCCCTGCCCAGTGCTCTCGCCCGGGAGCCTCTGCTGGCTCCATGGCCCCTGTCCTGATGGCAGCAGGATGCTGCCCTGGTGCTGACAACAGAGATGTTGCCCTGGTACCAGCAACAGAGGGATGTTCCCCGATACTGACAGCAGAGGGATGCTGCCCTGGTACCAGCAACAGAGGGATGCTCCCCGATACTGACAGCAGAGGGATGCTGCCCTGGTACTGATGACAGTGGGATGCTGCCCTGGCAACAGCAGCAGGATGCTCCCCTAGAACTGACAACGGCAGGATGCTCTTCTAGAACCGACAGCCGTGGAATGCTCGCCTGGCACCGACAACATTGAGGTGCTCCCCTGGAACCAGCTCACTGAGCTGCTCCTTCAGTCTGCTGTATCCCTGCCCCTGAAGCCTGGGAGAGAACCAAGAGCCCGGGGGAGCGCAGCCCAGCATGGGGCTGGGCTCGTGGGCGGGGCGGAGGGCTCGGGACCAGAGCCCAGCGTCCCAAGACTGGGACTAGATCCAGCAGCAGCTAGGCTCTGTCAGGGGTTTAGGAAGCAAAGGGATCTGGTGTGAACCTCGTGACTAAGTGGGTCTCCCTTATTCCTTTGTATTTTCAGTCTCTATACGCATAATTTCAATTCAATTTTGGATAAATCACCTAAACCCAATCCTGTGTAAACACTCCCAATTCCGCCGGCTTAAGGCTTGGCTCTGCCCCGCCTCCCTCCGGCCGTTGCAGCTTTAAGGCTGGGGACCGCGTTCCCAGACGGGTATTCCCCTTTTAATGTTTGGTCCCCGCCCCCTGGGAACGGTGTCATGTGACTCCAGCAGAGCCTTAAAGGGGCCGCAATGGCCCCGCGCTGGCTCCTCCCGGGTCTGCTCCTGGCCGCGGGCGCCGCAGCACGCTGGGTCGCGACCCCCGACACGGTACCCGGGGTGGGGGTGGGGCTACGACAGGATCCGCCCACCCCCCGTGCCCCGCCCACATCCTGGGGTCCCGCAACACCCCTTTGTCCCTCATAATTGCCCCCCCCAGTGCCCCTAGAACCCCCCTGTAGCCCCCAACACCCCTCTTTACCCAACTGATGCCCGCCGGCCCCTCCAAAACTTCTTTCCCCTCCCTTGATCCCCCCAGTACACGCCGACGGACCCCCAGAACCCCAACACCCGCTACTGCCCTTTTGACCCCTCTTACTCTACATTAGGGTTCCCTCTGACCCCATTTGCCCCCCAGGTGCGGCCGCGGGTGGTGCGGGAGCAGCTGCTGTGGGTGAGCGGGGAGGGGCACGGCGGGGTCCACACTTTCCGGGTGCCGCTGGTGGCCGCCACCCGCGGGGGGGCGCTGGTGGCCTGCGCCGAGGGCCGGAAGCGCTCGGCCGCCGACGTGGGGGCCAAGTTCATCGCCTGCCGCCACTCCCCCGATGGAGGTAGGCCGGGGGTGTGGGCCTGGGGACACAGAGAGGGCTGGGTGTGTGTGTGTGCAAGTGGGTGGGGGGGGGGGGGCCCTTCTTGGGGGGAGGGGGATTTGAGAGGTCTGGGGGGGGGTCTGGGCAGTAATGGTGGTGCGGGAAAAGGAGTTTTGGACTGGTTGGGAGGGCATTAATGGGGGGGAAGAGAAGTGTTGGTGGCTATAGGGGGACATTGGGGTATTGGCAGGGTCAAGGGGGTTAGTGGGGGGCACAAGGCAGGTTATGGGGTCTCGGGTGAGTTCATGGGGGTTCAGTGGGAGGTCTAAGAGGTTCTTGGGAGGGGGCCTGAAGGAGATGTAGGGAGTCTGAGACATCCTTGGGGAGTTCTGGGGGTTCCTGAGGGGCCTCTGGGGGGTGTTGGAGAGATCTTGGGTGAGGGGGACTGAGAGCTCCCTGGAGGGGGTTCTGAGGGTGCTTCGTGTCCCCTGCAGGATTTTGAGTCCTTGGGAGATTATGGGGCTTGGGGGGCTCCAGGGGGGTCTGCCCATGTTTTCCCCCAGGCGCAACGTGGGGCCCAACGCGGGTGGCTGCAGATGACGGCTCGGCAGTGGATGGGCTGAACCTTGGGGCCCTGGCTGTGGTGGGGGATGAGGTGCTGCTGCTGTTTGCCCGCTGCGCCCACCCCCCCCAGGCCTGCGGCCCCCCCAGCACGCACCTCCTGCGCAGTCGTGATGGTGGCCGCTCATGGGGACCTCCACAGAACCTCTCAGGGGTGGTTGGTAGTGAGGTGTTTGCCCCAGGGCCTGGCTATGGCATCCAGGTACAAGGGGAGATGGGGGGGACCAAGGGGGGATTTGGGGAGACCCAGGCATTAAAGCTTGGGAAAGGGGTTTGGGTGGAACCCTGGGGTGGGGGATGTGGGGGTTTGGGGGGATCCAGGCATCTGGCTGGTGTTGGGGCTTGGAGGTTTGGGTCCTGGGGGCACACAGGGATTGGGGTGGAGGGGACCTTTGGGATATGTGGGGTGATAACCCCAAAATCCAGGGGTCTGGGTGCCCAGAGAGGGGGTCAGAAGGGACCCAGGCATCAAGGAACAGGCGGGAGGTGGGGTTCAGGGGAGAGCTGGGAGACAGCACAAGGATGCACATACAGGGTGTCTGTGCCCCACCTCCGCAGAAGCAGCATGCACCGGGCAGCGGGCGCCTGGTGTTCTGTGGCCATGGGACACTGGAGCGGGATGGGGTCTCACTGCTGTTGAGTGATGACGGGGGACTACGGTGGCGGCGGGGTGGGTCGCTGCCCGCCATTCCCTTTGGGGCCCCCCGCCATTCCCGGGACTTCACCCCTGATGAGTGCCAGGTAGGAGGGACAGGGTGAAAATCAGGGTGTGGGGGGAAGGGGGGGATCCTCATTTTGGGGGCTAGAGGCGGGACCCCACACTTTAAGGGTTAAATGGGTTTCAGCCCCTGTCTTTTGGGGGTCTTGGACAGTGACCCCTCTCTCATGGCACCGCAGCCCTATGAGCTGCCTGATGGCTCCATCGCCGTCAACATCCGGAACCAGAACTCGTACCGGTGCCGCTGCCGGATGGTGGCGCGGAGCTGGGATGGTGGTGAGACCCTCCCCCCTGCCGCTGTCACCTTCGATCCCGCCTTGGTGGACCCTGCGGTGGCCGCTGGGGTCCTGGTCACCGGGGATCTCGTGTTCTTCAGTAATCCCGCACACGAGAGCCAGCGTGAGTGGGAGAGGCGTGAGGCTTTGGGTGGGCAGGTGGGGCTTGACTGCTGTGGGGCGTCGCCTACGGGCAGAGGGTGTAGGCTGAAGGCAGTGGCAGGGTAATGGCCTCCCCCCCCCAAACCTATGGCCCACCCTTAACCCCCCACCCCGATGTCCACAGAGCTCCCTGCAGGCTCCCTCTTGCCACCCATATCCTATTAGCCCCTCTCTTATTCCTCATTAATGCTCACCCTAGACTCCCAAAGTCCCCCCAGGGCCCCTCAGTGCCCCCCTTTGTCCTCTATTAATGCTCCTCTTACACACCCAAGACCTCACCCTTCTCTTTACCCCCTCCTTAACTCCCCAATGGGGGACCCCATAGCCCCGCAACACCCCTCTTACCCCCCATTAATGCCCTCCTGACCCTTCCCTAAGCTCTTTGTTGCTCGCCTATTACCCTCCCTTGACCCCTCTTAATGCCACCAGCACACCCCAGGGCCCCCAGATACCCATCACTGCCCCTTGGCCCTCCTCTTGTTTCCCATTAAACCTTCACTTCCCATCTCCGACCCCCAAAGCCACCTCCTGGGCCCCCCAACTCCCAGCTTTACCCCCTGTTGCCTGCAGGGCATGGGGCTGCTGCTGAGCATGTCTGTTGTGGGCGTGGCTTTGTGTGGGCAGGGCTTAACAGATGCTGGATCCTTCCCCTCCAAACAGGAGTGAACTTGACCCTGCGCTGGAGCTTCACCAACGGCACCACGTGGTGGGGGCATGGCCTGCAGGTGTGGGCGGGGCCCAGCGGGTACTCTTCGATGGCTGCCCCACCCCCTGGCACTCAGGGACACTCCCGCTTCCTCTACCTCATCTATGAGAAGGGGAGGAGCCTCTCCACCGAGACCATCTCATTGGCCACCATCAGCATTGCAGGGGATCCCTGACCGCTCCCCTTGATCCGGCCACTCCCCTGCTCCTCAATAAAGCGATTGCCTCAACCAGGGTCTGTGTCACTGCCTGGGGGCGTGGCTTCCACTGCCATAGCGACCTTTCAGAGTACTCTTCATGATGCTCAAGGACCACCAGCATGTCTCAGTACTGGTGGATGGAACCCTTTCTGCTAGCCCCAGCTTTGGCTTGGCCAAATGGGTCCTTCCACTGCAGGGCAGGTCTCTGATAGCTTCTGATCCAGCACTGATCCCAGCTCTGTGCATTGTACATTGATAGGAGCGGCGAAACCAGCCACGGACTTGCGGCTTTTGTCCAAAATGCCATAATAAGTCACTAATTATTATTGCTTCTAAAAGGAATCATCCTCCAACATGCAGTATCCCTGCTGGTACTGGAAAAGAGAAGGCTGGGTGGAGACCTCACAGCAGCCTTCCAGTATCTGAAGGGGTCCTACGTGGATGCTGGAGAGAGACTTCATTAAGGACTGTAGTGATAGGACAAGGGGTAACAGATTCAAACTTAAACAGGAGAGTTGAGGTTAGATGGTTAGATATAAGGAAGAAGTTCTTTACTGTGAGGATGGTGAGGCACTGAAATGGATTGCCCAAGGAAGCTGTGAATGCTCCAATGAGTGTGTGCCATAGAGGTTGCAATCAATTGGACTTTAAGGTGGGAAAGCAAGGAGCGACAGCAACGCTGTTGGCACTGTTGCGGAGCTCACTGTCTGCAGAAGCAGCCCAGCAGCAGCATTCTGTCCTGGTTCTTTGGGTATTTGAGCGGGGACTGGACATTTGCACTTTGGTTGTTAGGGATCTCATTGAGCTCTTGGGCTGTTCTGCTATCAGTTCTTTGCTGTTCCTTCACTCTTTAGGTGTCTTTGAGCTCTCTCAGCTTTATTGGCATGAGTTTTTATTTTTACAGCACCTGAGGTTTCTCCAGAGTGTGGTTTTGGATTGCTTTAATCTCAGCAGCACATGTAACATTCAGTATCTCTATGTGAAACATGTTCATTTCAGGTTAGCAGTTTAGCACTGGTTGTGTAGAAAGGGTGAGAGTGGCTGGAAGTGTGCACTCTGGGAGCTGGGTTCTGGGATGCCTGAGAGCGCTGTCCAGTGATCCTTTACACAGATGGAGTTTTAGGTGAGTAAGTGAGGATATCCATATTGGTGGCATGTTCTGGAGGGCACCCTGTATAGGAGATGCCCAGTGCCAGCTTTCTGTCCTAACACTTTAGGTTTAAGAGCAGGGACTGGATGTTTGCACTTTAGGGAGCTAATTTGTTCATCTGAGCCATGGGTCTGGTGGTGTTTGACCTGGTCGGGGTGATTTCCCAAGGGCTGGGCTGGTGCTGGGGTTATAGTTGGTTACCCATGCCCAGGCACATCGTCCACAGTGACATGCCTGCCTTGCCCTTGATCCAAACAGGTTTTGGGTGGCTGCTTGTTCCTTATCTGTTCACAGAAGCTGAGCTTGGTTAAATGCTAAACCCTCAAATGAGATCAACAGTATTGCAAACAAGCTTTCAGTCAGGCAGCATAAAACAAGGTCTCTCACAGGCACCTATACAAAATGAGCTCCAGAATGGTGCCACCAACATAGCAATCCAACCTTGATTTGGGACCTGAAGCTGCATCTGTATACTAGCCCTTGTATTGACTGTACTTAGGTGTCCTTGAGCACACCCCTGAGAGTGCCAATGTCTAGGCACTGCTCCAACACCCAGGGTGCCAGGACTGAAAGCCGGTGCTGGGCATCACCTACACATGGTGAGCTCTGCAATGGTACTGTTAGCGTAAGAACTGACACATAACCACTGGAATGGTTATATGAGGTGCTTTATTGCAGCGCTGGGAAACAAGGGGCACGCATCCAAATCTGGCTTCAACCCCGTCACATCGCTTTTGCAATTTATGCATAAAAGTTTTGCAATTAATGCATATTCAACCTGTGTTGCTACATTAACTAGGGTGGGTTACCATGTTGGTAACAGTGTTCTGGAGGACTCCATTTCTAGGAATTAAGTTGATACTTCCAAAAGTGCCACCAGCATTGCTGTCGCTCCTCGCTTTCCCCCCTAAAAGTCCATTTGAATCCAACCTCTTCGGTGGTTGCTCTCGGCTGACAAGCAGAAGAGTGAGTAGAGGATGAATGTTTGGCCTCTGCTCCCACAGCTGAAGAGCCAGGAGGGAAAGCGTGTGATGGGCATCTTCAGCACACAGTGAGCTTTGCAACGATGCCACCCGCATTGCTGTTGCTCCTTGCTTTCACACCTAAAAGTCAATATGAATACAACCTCTCTGGTGCTGGCTCTTTTGAATGCAACGTCTCCAAAGCTTTTTCTCGGCTTTCCAGGGGCACAGCGATTAGTGCACGAACGTCTTGCCTCTGCTCCCAGAGCCGAAGAGCCAGGAGGGAAAGCATGTGCTGGGCATCTTCAGCACACAGTCAGGATTGCAACGGTGTCACCATTATTGCTGTCACTCCTCGGTTTCATACCTAAAAGTCCATTTGAATGCAACCTCTCCAAAGCTGCTTCTCAGCTGCCCAGGGGCAGCAGCGATTAAAGCACGAACGTCTGGCCTCTGCTCCCAGAGCCGAAGAGCCAGGAGGGAAAGCATGTGCTGGGCATCTTCAGCACACACTCAGCTTTGCAACGGTGTCACCATCATTGCTGTCGCTCCTCGGTTTCATACCTAAAAGTCCATTTGAATGCAACCTCTCCAAAGCTTGCTCTCGGCTGCCCAGGGGCACAGCGATTAGAGCACGAACGTCTGGCCTCTGCTCCCAGAGCCGAAGAGCCAGGAGGGAAAGCATGTGCTGGGCATCTTCAGCACACAGTCAGCTTTGCAACCATGTCACCATCATTGCTGTCGCTCCTCGGTTTCATACCTATGTCTCCATCATTGCTGTCGCTCCTCGGTTTCATAAAGTCCATTTGAATGCAACCTCTCCAAAGCTTGCTCTCAGCTGCCCAGGGGCACAGCGATTAGAGCACGAACGTCTGGCCTCTGCTCCCAGAGCCGAAGAGCCAGGAGGGAAAGCATGTGCTGGGCATCTTCAGCACACAGTCAGCTTTGCAACCATGTCACCATCATTGCTGTCGCTCCTCGGTTTCATACCTAAAAGTCCATTTGAATGCAACCTCTCCAAAGCTTGTTCTCGGCTGCCCAGGGGCAGAGCGATTAGTGCACGAACGTCTGGCCTCTGCTCCCAGAGCCGAAGAGCCAGGAGGGAAAGCATGTGCTGGGCATCTTCAGCACACAGTCAGCTTTGCAACCATGTCACCATCATTGCTGTCGCTCCTCGGTTTCATACCTAAAAATCCATTTGAATGCAACATCTCAAAAGCTTGTTCTCGGCTGCTCGGGGGCACAGCGATTAGAGCACGAACGTCTGGCCTCTGCTCCCAGAGTCGAAGAGCCAGGAGGGAAAGCATGTGCTGGGCATCTTCAGCACACAGTCAGGATTGCAACGGTGTCACCATCATTGCTGTCCCTCCTCGGTTTCATACCTAAAAGTACATTTGAATGCAACTTCTCCAAAGCTTCGTTTTTCGCGGACCCAGCAGCACAGTCAGTAGAGCACGAACGTCTGGCCTCTGCTCCCAGAGCCGAAGAGCCAGGAGGGAAAGCATGTGCTGGGCATCTTCAGCACACAGTCAGGATTGCAACGGTGTCACCATTATTGCTGTCACTCCTCGGTTTCATACCTAAAAGTCCATTTGAATGCAACCTCTCCAAAGCTGCTTCTCAGCTGCCTAGTCGCACAGCGATTAGAGCACGAACGTCTGGCCTCTGCTCCCAGAGCCGAAGAGCCAGGAGGGAAAGCATGTGCTGGGCATCTTCAGCACACAGTCAGCTTTGCAACGGTGTCACCATCATTGCTGTCGCTCCTCGGTTTCATACCTAAAAGTCCATTTGAATGCAACCTCTCCTTAGCTTGTTCTCGGCTGCCCAGGGGCACAGCGATTAGTGCACGAACGTCTGGCCTCTGCTCCCAGAGCCGAAGAGCCAGGAGGGAAAGCATGTGCTGGGCATCTTCAGCACACAGTCAGCTTTGCAACCATGTCACCATCATTGCTGTCGCTCCTCGGTTTCATACCTAAAAATCCATTTGAATGCAACGTCTCCAAAGCTTTTCCTCAACTGCCCAGGGTTATAGCAATTAGTGCACGAACGTCTGGCCTCTGCTCCCAGAGCCGAAGAGCCAGGAGGGAAAGCATGTGCTGGGCATCTTCAGCACACAGTCAGCTTTGCAACGGTGTCACCATCATTGCTGTCGCTCCTCGCTTTCATACCTAAAAGTCCATTTGAATGCACCCTCTCCGGAGCTTGCTCTCGGCTGCCCAGCAGCACAGTGAGTAGAGCACGAACGGTTGCCGTCTGCTCCCACAGTCGAAGAGCCAGGAGGGAAAGCATGTGCTGGGCATCTTCAGCACACAGTCAGGATTGCAACGGTGTCACCATCATTGCTGTCGCTCCTCACTTTCATACCGAGAAGTTCAATTGAATCCAACTTCTCAGGTGGAGTCTCTCTGCTGCCCAGCAGCACAGCAGTCAGTGTGCACGAACGTCTGGCCTCTGCTCCCAGAGCCGAAGAGCCAGGAGGGAAAGCATCGGAAGGGCATCTTCAGCACACAGTCAGCTTTGCAATGCTGTCACCATTATTGCTGTCACTCCTCGGTTTCATACCTAATAGTACATTTGAATGCAACCTCTCCAAAGCTGCTTCTCAGCTGCCTAGTCGCACAGCGATTAGAGCACGAACGTCTGGCCTCTGCTCCCAGAGCCGAAGAGCCAGGAGGGAAAGCATGTGCTGGGCATCTTCAGAACACAGTCAGCTTTGCAACGGTGTCACCATCATTGCTGTCGCTCCTCGGTTTCATACCTAAAAGTCCATTTGAGTGCAACCTCTCCAAAGCTTGTTCTCGGCTGCCCAGGGGCACAGCGATTAGTGCACGAACGTCTGGCCTCTGCTCCCAGAGCCGAAGAGCCAGGAGGGAAAGCATGTGCTGGGCATCTTCAGCACACAGTCAGCTTTGCAACCATGTCACCATCATTGCTGTCGCTCCTCGGTTTCATACCTAAAAATCCATTTGAATGCAACGTCTCCAAAGCTTTTTCTCGGCTGCCCAGGGGCACAGCGATTAGTGCACGAACGTCTTGCCTCTGCTCCCAGAGCCGAAGAGCCAGGAGGGAAAGCATGTGCTGGGCATCTTCAGCACACTGTCAGGATTGCAACGGTGTCACCATTATTGCTGTCACTCCTCGGTTTCATACCTAAAAGTCCATTTGAATGCAACCTCTCCAAAGCTGCGTCTCAGCTGCCCAGGGGCACAGCGATTAGTGCACGAACGTCTGGCCTCTGCTCCCAGAGCCGAAGAGCCAGGAGGGAAAGCATGTGCTGGGCATCTTCAGCACACAGTCAGCTTTGCAACGGTGTCACCATCATTGCTGTCGCTCCTCGGTTTCATACCTAAAAGTCCATTTGAATGCAACCTCTCCAAAGCTTGCTCTCGGCTGCCCAGGGGCACAGCGATTAGAGCACGAACGTCTGGCCTCTGCTCCCAGAGCCGAAGAGCCAGGAGGGAAAGCATGTGCTGGGCATCTTCAGCACACACTCAGCTTTGCAACGGTGTCACCATCATTGCTGCCGCTCCTCGGTTTCATACCTAAAAGTCCATTTGAATGCAACCTCTCCGGAGCTTGCTCTCAGCTGCCCAGGGGCACAGCGATTAGAGCACGAACGTCTGGCCTCTGCTCCCAGAGCCGAAGAGCCAGGAGGGAAAGCATGTGCTGGGCATCTTCAGCACACAGTCAGCTTTGCAACCATGTCACCATCATTGCTGTCGCTCCTCGGTTTCATACCTAAAAATCCATTTGAATGCAACGTCTCCAAAGCTTTTTCTCGGCTGCCCTGGGGCAGAGCTATTAGTGCACGAACGTCTGACCTCTGCTCCCAGAGCCGAAGAGCCAGGAGGGAAAGCATGTGCTGGGCATCTTCAGCACACAGTCAGCTTTGCAACCATGTCACCATCATTGCTGTCGCTCCTCGGTTTCATACCTAAAGTTCCATTTGAATGCACCCTCTTCGGAGCGTGCTCTCGGCTGCCCAGCAGCACAGTGAGTAGAGCACGAACGGTTGCCGTCTGCTCCCACAGTCGAAGAGCCAGGAGGGAAAGCATGTGCTGGGCATCTTCAGCACACAGTCAGGATTGCAACGGTGTCACCATCATTGCTGTCGCTCCTCACTTTCATACCTAGAAGTTCATTTGAATCCAACTTCTCTGCACGTTGCTCTTTGCTGCCCAGCAGCACAGTCAGTAGAGCACGAACGTCTGGCCTCTGCTCTCAGAGCCGAAGAGCCAGGAGGGAAAGCATGTGCTGGGCATCTTCAGCACACAGTCAGGATTGCAACGGTGTCACCATTCTTGCTGTCACTCCTCTGTTTCATACCTAAAAGTACATTTGAATGCAACCTCTCCAAAGCTGCTTCTCAGCTGCCCCGGGGCACAGCGACTAGAGCACGAACGTCTGGCCTCTGCTCCCAGAGCCGAAGAGCCAGGAGGGAAAGCATGTGCTGGGCATCTTCAGCACACAGTCAGCTTTGCAACGGTGTCACCATCATTGCTGGCGCTCCTCGGTTTCATACTTAAAAGTCCATTTGAGTGCAACCTCTCCAAAGCTTGTTCTCGGCTGCCCAGGGGCACAGCGATTAGTGCACGAACGTCTGGCCTCTGCTCCCAGAGCCGAAGAGCCAGGAGGGAAATCATGTGCTGGGCATCTTCAGCACACAGTCAGCTTTGCAACCCTGTCACCATCATTGCTGTCGCTCCTCGGTTTCATACCTAAAAATCCATTTGAATGCAACGTCTCCAAAGCTGCTTCTCAGCTGCCCAGGGGCAGAGCGATTAGTGCACGAACGTCTGACCTCTGCTCCCAGAGCCGAAGAGCCAGGAGGGAAAGCATGTGCTGGGCATCTTCAGCACACAGTCAGCTTTGCAACGGTGTCACCATCATTGCTGTCGCTCCTCGCTTTCATACCTAAAGGTCCATTTGAATGCACCCTCTTCGGAGCTTGCTCTTGGCTGCCCAGCAGCACAGTCAGTAGAGCACGAACGTCTTGCCTCTGCTCCCAGAGCCGAAGAGCCAGGAGGGAAAGCACGTGCTGGGAATCTTCAGCACATAGTCACGATTGCAACAGTGTCACCATTATTGCTGTCACTCTTCGGTTTCATACCTAAAAGTACATTTGAATGCAACGCCTCCAAAGCTGCTTCTCAGCTGCCCCGGGGCGCAGCGATTATGGCACGAACATCTGGCCTCTGCTCCCAGAGCCGAAGAGCCAGGAGGGAAAGCATGTGCTGGGCATCTTCAGCACACAGTCAGCTTTGCAACCATGTCACCATCATTGCTGTCGCTCCTCGGTTTCATACCTAAAAGTCCATTTGAGTGCAACCTCTCCAAAGCTTGTTCTCGGCTGCCCAGGGGCACAGCGATTAGTGCATGAACGTCTGGCCTCTGCTCCCAGAGCCGAAGAGCCAGGAGGGAAAGCATGTGCTGGGCATCTTCAGCACACACTCAGCTTTGCAACCATGTCACCATTATTGCTGTCACTCCTCGGTTTCATACCTAAAAGTACATTTGAATGCAACCTCTCGAAACGTGCCTCGCAGCTGCCCCGGGGCACAGCGACTAGAGCACGAACGTCTGGCCTCTGCTCCCAGAGCCGAAGAGCCAGGAGGGAAAGCATGTGCTGGGCATCTTCAGCACACAGTCAGCTTTGCAACGGTGTCACCATCATTGCTGTCGCTCCTCACTTTCATACTTAAAAGTCCATTTGCATAGAAACTCTCCGGAGCTTGCTCTCAGCTGCCCAGGAGCACGGCAGGTAGAGCACGAACATCTGGCCTCTGCTCCCAGAGCCGAAGAGCCAGGAGGGAAAGCATGTGCTGGGCATCTTCAGCACACAGTCAGCTTTGCAACGGTGTCACCATCATTGCTGTCGCTCCTCGGTTTCATACCTAAAAGTACATATGAATGCAACCTCTCCGGAGCTTGCTCTCGGCTGCCCAGGAGCACAGCTAGTAGAGCACGAACGTTTGGCCTCTGCTCCCACAGCTGAAGAGCCAGGAGGGAAAGCATGTGCTGGGCATCTTCAGCACACAGTCAGCTTTGCAACGGTGCCTCCATCATTGCTGTCGCTCCTTTGTTTCAAACCTAAAACTCCATTTGAATCCAACCTCTCTGGTGGTTGCTCTTGGCTGCCCAGCACCACAGTGAGTAGAGCACGAACGTCTGGCCTCTGCTCCCAGAGCCGAAGAGCCAGGAGGGAAAGCATGTGCTGGGCATCTTCAGCACACAGTCAGCTTTGCAACGGTGTCACCATCATTGCTGTCGCTCCTCGGTTTCATACCTAAAAGTCCATTTGAATGCACCCTCTCCGGAGCTTGCTCTCGGCTGCCCAGCAGCACAGTGAGTAGAGCATGAACGTTTGGCCTCTGCTCCCAGAGCTGAAGAGCCAGGAGGGAAAGCATGTGCTGGGCATCTTCAGCACACAGTCAGCTTTGCAACAGTGCCTCCATCATTGCTGTCGCTCCTCACTTTCATACCTAGAAGTTCATTTGAATCCAACTTCTCTGCTGGTTGCTCTTGGCTGCCCAGCAGCACAGTCAGTAGAGCACGAACGTCTGGCCTCTGCTCCCAGAGCCAAAGAGCCAGGAGGGAAAGCATGTGCTGGGCATCTTCAGCACACAGTCAGCTTTGCAACGGTGTCACCATCATTGCTGTCGCTCCTCGGTTTCATACCTAAAAGTCCATTTGAATTTAAATTCTCAGGTTTTGGCTCTCAGCTGCCCAGCAGCACACTTGTAGAGCACGAACGTTTGGTCTCTGCTCCCAGAGCCGAAGAGCCAGGAGGGAAAGCATGTGCTGGGCATCTTCAGCACACAGTCAGCTTTGCAACGGTGTCACCATCATTGCTGTCGCTCCTCAGTTTGATACCTAAAAGTCCATTTGAATGCAACCTCTCCGGAGCTTGGCCTCGGCTGCCTAGCAGCACAGCGAGAAGAGCACGAACGTCTGGCCTCTGCTCCCAGAGCCGAAGAGCCAGGAGGGAAAGCATGTGCTGGGCATCTTCAGCACACAGTCAGCTTTGCAACGGTGTCACCATCATTGCTGTCGCTCCTCGGTTTCATACCTAAAAGTCCATTTGAATGCACCCTCTTCGGAGCTTGCTCTCTGCTGCCCAGCAGCACAGTGAGTAGAGCACGAACAGTTGCCGTCTGCTCCCACAATCGAAGAGCCAGGAGGGAAAGCTAGTGCTCTGAATCTTCAGCACACAGTCAGCTTTGCAACGGTGTCACCATCATTGCTGTCGCTCCTCACTTTCATACCTAGAAGTTCATTTGAATCCAGCTTCTCTGCTGGTTGCTCTTGACTGCCCAGCAGCACAGTCAGTAGAGCACGAACATCTGGCCTCTGCTCCCAGAGCCGACGAGCCAGGAGGGAAAGCATGTGCTGGGCATCTTCAGCACACATTTTGCTTTGCAACGGTGTCACCTTCATTGCTGTCGCTCCTCGGTTTCATATCTAAAAGTCCATTTGAATGCAACCTCTGCAAAGCTTGTTCTCGGCTGCCCAGTGGCAGGGCGATTAGTGCACGAACGTCTGGCCTCTGCTCTCACAGCTGAAGAGGCAGGAGGAAAGCATGTGCTGGGCATCTTCAGCACACAGTCAGCTTTGCAACGGTGTCACCATCATTGCTGTCGCTCCTCGGTTTCATAACTAAAATTCCATTTGAATGCAACCTCTCCCCAGCTTGCTCTCGGCTGCCCAGCAGCACAGTGAGTAGAGCACGAACGTTGGCCTCTGCTCCCAGAGCCGAAGAGCCAGGAGGGAAAGCATGTGCTGGGCATCTTCAGCACACAGTCAGCTTTGCAACGGTGTCACCATCATTGCTGTCGCTCCTCGGTTTCATACCTAAAGGTCCTTTTGAATGCACCCTCTTGGGAGCTTGCTCTCGGCTGCCCAGCAGCACAGTGAGTAGAGCACGAACTTTTGCCCTCTGCTCCCACAGCCGAAGAGCCAGGAGGGAAAGCATGTGCTGGGCATCTTCAGCACACAGTCAGCTTTGCAACGGTGTCTCCATCATTGCTGTCGCTCCTCGCTTTCATACCTAAAGGTCCATTTGAATGCACCCTCTTCGGAGCTTGCTCTCGGCTGCCCAGCAGCACAGTGAGTAGAGCACGAACATCTGGCCTCTGCTCCCAGAGCCGAAGAGCCAGGAGGGAAAGCATGTGCTGGGCATCTTCGGCACACAGTCAGCTTTGCAACGGTGTCACCATCATTGCTGTCGCTCCTCGCTTTCATACCTAAAATTCCATTTGAATGCACCCTCTCCAAAGCTTTTTCTCGGCTGCCCAGGGGCACAGTGATTAGTGCACGAACGTCTGGCCTCTGCTCCCAGAGCCGAAGAGCCAGGAGGGAAAGCATGTGCTGGGCATCTTCAGCACACAGTCAGCTTTGCAACGGTGTCACCATCATTGCTGTCGCTCCTCGGTTTCATACCTAAAAGTCCATTTGAATGCACCCTCTTCGGAGCTTTCTCTCGGCTGCCCAGCAGCACAGTGAGTAGAGCACGAACATTTGGCCTCTGCTCCCACAGCCGAAGAGCCAGGAGGGAAAGCATGTGCTGGGCATCTTCAGCACACAGTCAGCTTTGCAACGGTGTCACCATCATTGCTGTCGCTCCTCACTTTCATACCTAAAGGTCCATTTGAATGCACCCTCTTCGGAGATTGCTCTCGGCTGCCCAGCAGCACAGTGAGTAGAGCACGAACGGCTGCCGTCTGCTCCCACAGCCGAAGAGCCAGGAGGGAAAGCATGTGCTCAGCATCTTCAGCACACAGTCAGCTTTGCAACGGTGTCACCATCATTGCTGTCGCTCCTCGCTTTCATACCTAAAGGTCCATTTGAATGCACCCTCTTCGGAGCTTGCTCTAGGCTGCCCAGCAGCACAGTGAGAAGAGCACGAACGTCTGGCCTCTGCTCCCAGAGCCGAAGAGCCAGGAGGAAAGCATGTGCTGGGCATCTTCAGCACACAGTCAGCTTTGCAACGATGTCACCATCATTGCTGTCGCTCCTCGGTTTCATACCTAAAAATCCATTTGAATGCAACCTCTCCAAAGTTTGTTCTCTGCTGCCCAGGGGCACAGCGATTAGTGCACGAACGTCTGGCCTCTGCTCCCAGAGTCGAAGAGCCTGGAGGGAAAGCATGTGCTGGGCATCTTCAGCACACAGTCAGCTTTGCAACGGTGTCACCATCATTGCTGTCGCTCCTCGGTGTCATACCTAAAGATCCATTTGAATGCACCCTCTTCGGAGCTTGCTCTCGGCTGCCCAGCAGCACAGTGAGTAGAGCACGAACGGTTCCGTCTGCTCCCACAGTCGAAGAGCCAGGAGGGAAAGCATGTGCTGGGCATCTTCAGCACACAGTCAGCTTTGCAACGGTGTCACCATCATTGCTGTCGCTCCACGGTTTCATACCTAAAAGTCCATTTGAATGCAACGTCTCCAAAACTTGTTCTCGGCTGCCCAGGGGCACAGCGATTAGTGCACGAACGTCTGGCCTCTGCTCCCAGAGCCGAAGAGCCAGGAGGGAAAGCATGTGCTGGGCATCTTCAGCACACAGTCAGCTTTGCAACGGTGTCACCATCATTGCTGTCGCTCCTCGGTTTCATAACTAAAATTCCATTTGAATGTAACCTCTCCAAAGCTTTCTCTCGGCTGCCCAGGGGCAGGGCGATTAGTGCACGAACGTCTGGCCTCTGCTCCCAGAGCCGAAGAGCCAGGAGGGAAAGCATGTGCTGGGCATCTTCAGCACACAGTCAGCTTTGCAACGGTGTCACCATCATTGCTGTCGCTCCTCGGTTTCATACCTAAAAGTACCATTTGAATCATACCTAAAGGTCCATTTGAATGCACCCTCTTCGGAGCTTGCTCTCGGCTGCCCAGCAGCACAGTGAGTAGAGCACCAACGGTTGCCGTCTGCTCCCACAGTCGAAGAGCCAGGAGGGAAAGCATGTGCTGGGCATCTTCAGCACACAGTCAGCTTTGCAACGGTGTCACCATCATTGCTGTCGCTCCTCGGTTTCATAACAAAAATTCCATTTGAATGTAACCTCTCCAAAGCATTCTCTCGGCTGCCCAGGGGCACAGCGATTAGTGCACGAACGTCTGGCCTCTGCTCCCAGAGCCGAAGAGCCAGGAGGGAAAGCATGTGCTGGGCATCTTCAGCACACAGTCAGCTTTGCAACCATGTCACCATCATTGCTGTCGCTCCTCGGTTTCATACCTAAAAATCCATTTGAATGCAACCTCTCCAAAGCTTGTTCTCGGCTGCCCAGGGGCACAGCGATTAGTGCACGAACGTCTGGCCTCTGCTCCCAGAGCCGAAGAGCCAGGAGGGAAAGCATGTGCTGGGCATCTTCAGCACACACTCAGCTTTGCAACGGTGTCACCATCATTGCTGTCGCTCCTCGCTTTCATACCTAAAGGTCCATTTGAATGCACCCTCTTCGGAGCTTGCTCTCAGCTGCCCAGCAGCACAGCGATTAGAGCACGAACGTCTGGCCTCTGCTCCCAGAGCCGAAGAGCCAGGAGGGAAAGCATGTGCTGGGCATCTTCAGCACACAGTCAGCTTTGCAACGGTGTCACCATCATTGCTGTCGCTCCTCGGTTTCATACCTAAAAGTCCATTTGAATGCAACCTCTCCAAAGCTTGCTCTCAGCTGCCCAGGGGCACAGCGATTAGAGCACGAACGTCTGGCCTCTGCTCCCAGAGCCGAAGAGCCAGGAGGGAAAGCATGTGCTGGGCATCTTCAGCACACAGTCAGCTTTGCAACCGTGTCACCATCATTGCTGTCGCTCCTCACTTTCATACCTAAAAGTCCATTTGAATGCAACGTCTCCAAAGCTTGCTCTCGGCTGCCCAGGGGCACAGCGATTAGTGCACGAACGTCTGGCCTCTGCTCCCAGAGCCGAAGAGCCAGGAGGGAAAGCATGTGCTGGGCATCTTCAGCACACACTCAGCTTTGCAACCATGTCACCATCATTGCTGTCGCTCCTCGGTTTCATACCTAAAGGTCCATTTGAATGCACCCTCTTCGGAGCTTGCTCTCGGCTGCCCAGCAGCACAGTGAGTAGAGCACGAACGGTTGCCTCTGCTCCCACAGTCGAAGAGCCAGGAGGGAAAGCATGTGCTGGGCATCTTCAGCACACAGTCAGCTTTGCAACCATGTCACCATCATTGCTGTCGCTCCTCGGTTTCATACCTAAAAATCCATTTGAATGCAACATCTCCAAAGCTTTTTCTCAGCTGCCCAGGGGCACAGCGATTAGTGCACGAACGTCTGCCTCTGCTCCCAGAGCCGAAGAGCCAGGAGGAAAGCATGTGCTGGGCATCTTCAGCACACAGTCAGCTTTGCAACGGTGTCACCATTATTGCTGTCACTCCTCGGTTTCATACCTAAAAGCCATTTGAATGCAACCTCTCCAAAGCTTGCTTCTCAGCTGCCCAGGGGCACAGAGATTAGTGCACGAACGTCTGCCTCTGCTCCCAGAGCCGAAGAGCCAGGAGTGAAAGCATGTGCTGGGCATCTTCAGCACACAGTCAGCTTTGCAACGGTGTCACCATCATTGCTGCCGCTCCTCGGTTTCATACCTAAAAGTCCATTTGAATGCAACCTCTCCGGAGCTTGCTCTCAGCTGCCCAGGGGCACAGCGATTAGAGCAAGAACGTCTGGCCTCTGCTCCCAGAGCCGAAGAGCCAGGAGGGAAAGCATGTGCTGGGCATCTTCAGCACACAGTCAGCTTTGCAACCATGTCACCATCATTGCTGTCGCTCCTCGGTTTCATACCTAAAAGTCCATTTGAATGCAACCTCTGCAAAGCTTTGTTTCGGCTGCCCAGGGGCACAGCGATTAGTGCACGAACGTCTGGCCTCTGCTCCCAGAGCCGAAGAGCCAGGAGGGAAAGCATGTGCTGGGCATCTTCAGCACACAGTCAGCTTTGCAACCATGTCACCATCATTGCTGTCGCTCCTCGGTTTCATACCTAAAAATCCATTTGAATGGACCCTCTTCAGTGCTTGCTCTCGGCTGCCCAGCAGCACAGTGAGTAGAGCACGAACGGTTGCCTCTGCTCCCAGAGCCGAAGAGCCAGGAGGGAAAGCATGTGCTGGGCATCTTCAGCACACAGTCAGCTTTGCAACGGTGTCACCATCATTGCTGTCGCTCCTCGGTTTCATACCTAAAAGTCCATTTGAATGCAACCTCTCCAAAGCTTGCTTTCGGCTGCCCAGGGGCAGAGCGATTAGTGCACGAACGTCTGGCCTCTGCTCCCAGAGCCGAAGAGCCAGGAGGGAAAGCATGTGCTGGGCATCTTCAGCACACAGTCAGCTTTGCAACGGTGTCACCATTATTGCTGTCACTCCTCGGTTTCATACCTAAAAGTCCATTTGAATGTAACCTCTCCAAAGCTTTCTCTCGGCTGCCCAGGGGCACAGCGATTAGTGCACGAACGTCTGGCCTCTGCTCCCAGAGCCAAAGAGCCCGGAGGGAAAGCATGTGCTGGGCATCTTCAGCACACAGTCAGCTTTGCAACGGTGTCACCATCATTGCTGTCGCTCCTCGGTTTCATTCCTAAAAGTCCATTTGAATGCAACCTCTGCAGCTTGCTCTCAGCTGCCCAGGGGCACAGCGATTAGAGCACGAACGTCTGGCCTCTGCTCCCAGAGCCGAAGAGCCAGGAGGGAAAGCATGTGCTGGGCATCTTCAGCACACAGTCAGCTTTGCAACCATGTCACCATCATTGCTGTCGCTCCTCGGTTTCATACCTAAAAGTCCATTTGAATGCAACCTCTCCAAAGCTTGTTCTCGGCTGCCCAGGGGCACAGCGATTAGTGCACGAACGTCTGGCCTCTGCTCCCAGAGCCGAAGAGCCAGGAGGGAAAGCATGTGCTGGGCATCTTCAGCACACAGTCAGCTTTGCAACCATGTCACCATCATTGCTGTCGCTCCTCGGTTTCATACCTAAAAATCCATTTGAATGCACCCTCTTCGGAGCGTGCTCTCGGCTGCCCAGCAGCACAGTGAGTAGAGCACGAACGGTTGCCGTCTGCTCCCACAGTCGAAGAGCCAGGAGGGAAAGCATGTGCTGGGCATCTTCAGCACACTGTCAGGATTGCAACGGTGTCACCATCATTGCTGTCGCTCCTCACTTCCATACCTAGAAGTTCATTTGAATCCAACTTCTCTGCACGTTGCTTTTTGCTGCCCAGCAGCACAGTCAGTAGAGCGCGAACGTCTGGCCTCTGCTCTCAGAGCCGAAGAGCCAGGAGGGAAAGCATGTGCTGGGCATCTTCAGCACACTGTCAGGATTGCAACGGTGTCACCATTATTGCTGTCACTCCTCGGTTTCATACCTAAAAGTACATTTGAATGCATCCTCTCCAAAGCTGCTTCTCAGCTGCTCCGGGGCACAGCGACTAGAGCACGAACGTCTGGCCTCTGCTCCCAGAGCGGAAGAGCCAGGAGGGAAAGCATGTGCTGGGCATCTTCAGCACACAGTCAGCTTTGCAACGGTGTCACCATCATTGCTGGCGCTCCTCGGTTTCATACTTAAAAGTCCATTTGAGTGCAACCTCTCAAAAGCTTGTTCTCGGCTGCCCAGGGGCACAGCGATTAGTGCACGAACGTCTGGCCTCTGCTCCCAGAGCCGAAGAGCCAGGAGGGAAATCATGTGCTGGTCATCTTCAGCACACAGTCAGCTTTGCAACCATGTCACCATCATTGCTGTCGCTCCTCGGTTTCATACCTAAAAATCCATTTGAATGCAACGTCTCCAAAGCTTTTTCTCGGCTGCCCAGGGGCACAGCTATTAGTGCACGAACGTCTGACCTCTGCTCCCAGAGCCGAAGAGCCAGGAGGGAAAGCATGTGCTGGGCATCTTCAGCACACAGTCAGCTTTGCAACCATGTCACCATCATTGCTGTCGCTCCTCGGTTTCATACCTAAAGTTCCATTTGAATGCACCCTCTTCGGAGCGTGCTCTCGGCTGCCCAGCAGCACAGTGAGTAGAGCACGAACGGTTGCCGTCTGCTCCCACAGTCGAAGAGCCAGGAGGGAAAGCATGTGCTGGGCATCTTCAGCACACTGTCAGGATTGCAACGGTGTCACCATCATTGCTGTCGCTCCTCACTTCCATACCTAGAAGTTCATTTGAATCCAACTTCTCTGCACGTTGCTTTTTGCTGCCCAGCAGCACAGTCAGTGGAGCGCGAACGTCTGGCCTCTGCACTCAGAGCCGAAGAGCCATGAGGGAAAGCATGTGCTGGGCATCTTCAGCACACTGTCAGGATTGCAACGGTGTCACCATTATTGCTGTCACTCCTCGGTTTCATACCTAAAAGTACATTTGAATGCATCCTCTCCAAAGCTGCTTCTCAGCTGCTCCGGGGCACAGCGACTAGAGCACGAACGTCTGGCCTCTGCTCCCAGAGTGCGGAAGAGCCAGGAGGGAAAGCATGTGCTGGGCATCTTCAGCACACAGTCAGCTTTGCAACGGTGTCACCATCATTGCTGGCGCTCCTCGGTTTCATACTTAAAAGTCCATTTGAGTGCAACCTCTCAAAAGCTTGTTCTCGGCTGCCCAGGGGCACAGCGATTAGTGCACGAACGTCTGGCCTCTGCTCCCAGAGCCGAAGAGCCAGGAGGGAAAGCATGTGCTGGGCATCTTCAGCACACAGTCAGCTTTGCAACCATGTCACCATCATTGCTGTCGCTCCTCGGTTTCATACCTAAAAATCCATTTGAATGCAACGTCTCCAAAGCTTTTTCTCGGCTGCCCAGGGGCACAGCGATTAGTGCACGAACGTCTTGCCTCTGCTCCCAGAGCCGAAGAGCCAGGAGTGAAAGCATGTGCTGGGCATCTTCAGCACACAGTCAGGATTGCAACGGTGTAACCATTATTGGTGTCACTCCTCGGTTTCATACCTAAAAGCACATTTGAATGCAACCTCTCCAAAGCTGCTTCTCAGCTGCCCAGGGGCAGAGCGATTAGTGCACGAACGTCTGGCCTCTGCTCCCAGAGCCGAAGAGCCAGGAGGGAAAGCATGTGCTGGGCATCTTCAGCACACACTCAGCTTTGCAACGGTGTCACCATCATTGCTGCCGCTCCTCGGTTTCATACCTAAAAGTCCATTTGAATGCAACCTCTCCGGAGCTTGCTCTCAGCTGCCCAGGGGCACAGCGATTAGAGCACGAACGTCTGGCCTCTGCTCCCAGAGCCGAAGAGCCAGGAGGGAAAGCATGTGCTGGGCATCTTCAGCACACAGTCAGCTTTGCAACCATGTCACCATCATTGCTGTCGCTCCTCGGTTTCATACCTAAAAGTCCATTTGAATGCAACCTCTCCAAAGCTTGTTCTCGGCTGCCCAGGGGCACAGCGATTAGTGCACGAACGTCTGGCCTCTGCTCCCAGAGCCGAAGAGCCAGGAGGGAAAGCATGTGCTGGGCATCTTCAGCACACAGTCAGCTTTGCAACCATGTCACCATCATTGCTGTCGCTCCTCGGTTTCATACCTAAAAATCCATTTGAATGCACCCTCTTCGGAGCGTGCTCTCGGCTGCCCAGCAGCACAGTGAGTAGAGCACGAACGGTTGCCGTCTGCTCCCACAGTCGAAGAGCCAGGAGGGAAAGCATGTGCTGGGCATCTTCAGCACACTGTCAGGATTGCAACGGTGTCACCATCATTGCTGTCGCTCCTCACTTCCATACCTAGAAGTTCATTTGAATCCAACTTCTCTGCACGTTGCTTTTTGCTGCCCAGCAGCACAGTCAGTAGAGCACGAACGTCTGGCCTCTGCTCTCAGAGCCGAAGAGCCATGAGGGAAAGCATGTGCTGGGCATCTTCAGCACACAGTCAGGATTGCAACGGTGTCACCATTATTGCTGTCGCTCCTCGGTTTCATACCTAAAGGTCCATTTGAATGCACCCTCTTCGGAGCGTGCTCTCGGCTGCCCAGCAGCACAGTGAGTAGAGCACGAACCTCTGGCGTCTGCTCCCAGAGCCGAAGAGCCAGGAGGGAAAGCATGTGCTGGGCATCTTCAGCACACAGTCAGCTTTGCAACGGTGTCACCATCATTGCTGTCACTCCTCGGTTTCATACCTAAAAGTACATTTGAATGCAACCTCTCCAAAGCTGCTTCTCAGCTGCCCAGGGGCACAGCGATTAGAGCACGAACGTCTGGCCTCTGCTCCCAGAGCCGAAGAGCCAGGAGGGAAAGCATGTGCTGGGCATCTTCAGCACACAGTCAGCTTTGCAACGGTGTCACCATCATTGCTGTCGCTCCTCGGTTTCATACCTAAAAGTCCATTTGAGTGCAACCTCTCCAAAGCTTGCTCTAGGCTGCCCAGGGGCACAGCGATTAGAGCACGAACGTCTGGCCTCTGCTCCCAGAGCCGAAGAGCCAGGAGGGAAAGCATGTGCTGGGCATCTTCAGCACACAGTCAGCTTTGCAACGGTGTCACCATCATTGCTGTCGCTCCTCGGTTTCATACCTAAAAGTCCATTTGAATGCAACCTCTCCAAAGCTTGCTTCTCGGCTGCCCAGGGGCACAGCGATTAGTGCACGAACGTCTGGCCTCTGCTCCCAGAGCCGAAGAGCCAGGAGGGAAAGCATGTGCTGGGCATCTTCAGCACACAGTCAGCTTTGCAACGGTGTCACCATCATTGCTGTCGCTCCTCAGTTTCATACCTAAAAGTCCATTTGAATGCAACCTCTCCGGAGCTTGCTCGGAGCTGCCCAGGGGCACAGCGATTAGAGCACGAACGTCTGGCCTCTGCTCCCAGAGCCGAAGAGCCAGGAGGGAAAGCATGTGCTGGGCATCTTCAGCACACACTCAGCTTTGCAACGGTGTCACCATCATTGCTGTCACTCCTCGGTTTCATACCTAAAAGTCCATTTGAATGCAACCTCTCCAAAGCTTGTTCTCGGCTGCCCAGGGGCACAGCGATTAGTGCACGAACGTCTGGCCTCTGCTCCCAGAGCCGAAGAGCCAGGAGGGAAAGCATGTGCTGGGCATCTTCAGCACACACTCAGCTTTGCAACGGTGTCACCATCATTGCTGTCGCTCCTCGGTTTCATACCTAAAATTCCAATAGAATGCAACGCTCTACGGAGCTTGCTCTTCGCTGTCAAGCGGCTCAGCGATTAGAGCACGAACGTCTGGCCTCTGCTCCCAGAGCCGAAGAGCCAGGAGGGAAAGCATGTGCTGGGCATCTTCAGCACACAGTCAGCTTTGCAACCATGTCACCATCATTGCTGTCGCTCCTCGGTTTCATACCTAAAAATCCATTTGAATGCAACGTCTCCAAAGCTTGTTCTCGGCTGCCCAGGGGCACAGGGATTAGTGCACGAACGTCTTGCCTCTGCTCCCAGAGCCGAAGAGCCAGGAGGGAAAGCATGTGCTGGGCATCTTCAGCACACAGTCAGCTTTGCAACCATGTCACCATCATTGCTGTCGCTCCTCGCTTTCATACCTAAAAGTCCATTTGAGTGCAACCTCTCCAAAGCTTGTTCTCGGCTGCCCAGGGGCACAGCGATTAGTGCACGAACGTCTGGCCTCTGCTCCCAGAGCCGAAGAGCCAGGAGGGAAAGCATGTGCTGGGCATCTTCAGCACACAGTCAGGATTGCAACGGTGTCACCATTATTGCTGTCACTCCTCGGTTTCATACCTAAAAGTACATTTGAATGCAACCTCTCCAAAGCTGCTTCTCAGCTGCCCCAGAGCACAGCGACTAGAGCACGAACGTCTGGCCTCTGCTCCCAGAGCCGAAGAGCCAGGAGGGAAAGCATGTGCTGGGCATCTTCAGCACACAGTCAGCTTTGCAACGGTGTCACCATTATTGCTGTCACTCCTCGGTTTCATACCTAACAGTACATTTGAATGCAACCTCTCCAAAGCTGCTTCTCAGCTGCCCAGGGGCACAGCGACTAGAGCACGAACGTCTGGCCTCTGCTCCCAGAACCGAAGAGCCAGGAGGGAAAGCATGTGCTGGGCATCTTCAGCACACAGTCAGCTTTGCAACGGTGTCACCATCATTGCTGTCGCTCTTCGGTTTCATACCTAAAAGTCCATTTGAATGCAACCTCTCCGGAGCTTCCTCTGAGCTGCCCAGGGGCACAGCGATTAGAGCACGAACGTCTGGCCTCTGCTCCCAGAGCCGAAGAGCCAGGAGGGAAAGCATGTGCTGGGCATCTTCAGCACACACTCAGCTTTGCAACGGTGTCACCATCATTGCTGTCGCTCCTCGGTTTCATACCTAAAAGTCCATTTGAATGCAACCTCTCCGGAGCTTGCTCTGAGCTGCCCAGGGGCACAGCGATTAGAGCACGAACGTCTGGCCTCTGCTCCCAGAGCCGAAGAGCCAGGAGGGAAAGCATGTGCTGGGCATCTTCAGCACACAGTCAGCTTTGCAACGGTGTCACCATCATTGCTGTCGCTCCTCTCTTTCATACCTAAAGGTCCATTTGAATGCACCCTCTTCGGAGCTTGCTCTCGGCTGCCCAGCAGCACAGTCAGTAGAGCACGAACGTCTGGCCTCTGCTCCCAGAGCCGAAGAGCCAGGAGGGAAAGCATGTGCTGGGCATCTTCAGCACACAGTCAGCTTTGCAACGGTGTCACCATCATTGCTGTCGCTCCTCGGTTTCATACCTAAAAGTCCATTTGAATGCAACATCTCCAAAGCTTGTTCTCGGCTGCCCAGGTGCACAGCGATTAGTGCACGAACGTCTGGCCTCTGCTCCCAGAGCCGAAGAGCCAGGAGGGAAAGCATGTGCTGGGCATCTTCAGCACACAGTCAGCTTTGCAACGGTGTCACACATCAGTTGCTGTCGCTTGCTGTCGCTCCTCGGTTTCATACCCAAAATTCCATTTGAATACAACCTCTCCAAAGCTTGTTCTCAGCTGCCCAGGGGCAGAGCGATTAGTGCACGAACGTCTGGCCTCTGCTCCCAGAGCCAAAGAGGCAGGAGGGAAAGCATGTGCTGGGCATCTTCAGCACACAGTCAGCTTTGCAACGGTGTCACCATCATTGCTGTCGCTCCTCGGTTTCATACCTAAAAGTCCATTTGAATGCAACCTCTCCAAAGCTTGCTCTCGGCTGCCCAGGGGCACAGCGATTAGTGCACGAACGTCTGGCCTCTGCTCCCAGAGTCGAAGAGCCAGGAGGGAAAGCATGTGCTGGGCATCTTCAGCACACAGTCAGCTTTGCAACGGTGACTCCATCATTGCTGTCGCTCCTCGGTTTCATACCTAAAATTCCATTTGAATGCAACCTCTCCAAAGCTTGTTCTCTGCTGCCCAGGGGCACAGCGATTAGTGCACGAACGTCTGTCCTCTGCTCCCAGAGCCGAAGAGCCAGGAGGGAAAGCATGTGCTGGGCATCTTCAGCACACAGTCAGCTTTGCAACGGTGTCACCATCATTGCTGTCGCTCCTCGGTTTCATACCTAAAAGTCCATTTGAATGCAACCTCTCAAAGCTTGTTCTCTCGGCTGCCCAGGGGCACAGCGATTAGTGCACGAACGTCTGGCCTCTGCTCCCAGAGCCGAAGAGCCAGGAGGGAAAGCATGTGCTGGGCATCTTCAGCACACAGTCAGCTTTGCAACGGTGTCACCATCATTGCTGTCGCTCCTCGGTTTCATACCTAAAATTCCATTTGAATGCAACCTCTCCAAAGCTTGTTCTCGGCTGCCCAGGGGCACAGCGATTAGTGCACGAACGTCTGGCCTCTGCTCCCAGAGTCGAAGAGCCAGGAGGGAAAGCATGTGCTGGGCATCTTCAGCACACAGTCAGCTTTGCAACGGTGTCACCATCATTGCTGTCGCTCCTCGGTTTCATACCTAAAAGTCCATTTGAATGCAACCTCTCCAAAGCTTGCTCTCGGCTGCCCAGGGGCACAGCGACTAGTGCACGAACGTCTGGCCTCTGCTCCCAGAGCCGAAGAGCCAGGAGGGAAAGCATGTGCTGGGCATCTTCAGCACACAGTCAGCTTTGCAACGGTGTCACCATCATTGCTGTCGCTCCTCGGTTTCATACCTAAAAGTCCATTTGAATGCAACTTCTCCGGAGTCTGTTCTCGGCTGCCCAGGGGCACAGCGATTAGTGCACGAACGTCTGGCCTCTGCTCTCAGAGCCGAAGAGCCAGGAGGGAAAGCATGTGCTGGGCATCTTCAGCACACAGTCAGCTTTGCAACGGTGTCACCATCATTGCTGTCGCTCCTCGGTTTCATACCTAAAAGTCCATTTGAATGCAACCTCTGCAAAGCTTGCTCTCTGCTGCCCAGGGGCGCAGCGATTAGTTCACGAACGTCTGGCCTCTGCTCCCAGAGCCGAAGAGCCAGGAGGGAAAGCATGTGCTGGGCATCTTCAGCACACAGTCAGCTTTGCAACGGTGTCACCATCATTGCTGTCGCTCCTCAATTTCATAACTAAAAGTTCATTTGAATGCACCCTCTCAGGAGCTTGCTCTCGGCTGCCCAGTAGCTCAGCGATTAGTGCACGAACGTCTGTCCTCTGCTCCCAGAGCCGAAGAGCCAGGAGGGAAAGCATGTGCTGGGCATCTTCAGCACACACTCAGCTTTGCAACGGTGTCACCATCATTGCTGTCGCTCCTCGGTTTCATACCTAAAATTCCATTTGAATGCAACCTCTCCAAAGCTTGTTCTCTGCTGCCCAGGGGCAGAGCGATTAGTGCACGAACGTCTGGCCTCTGCTCCCAGAGCCGAAGAGCCAGGAGGGAAAGCATGTGCTGGGCATCTTCAGCACACAGTCAGCTTTGCAACGGTGTCACCATCATTGCTGTCGCTCCTGGGTTTCATACCTAAAAGTCCATTTGAATGCAGCCTCATCTGAGCTTGCTCTCGACTGCCCAGCAGCACAGTCAGTAGAGCACGAACATCTGGCCTCTGCTCCCACAGTCGAAGAGCCAGGAGGGAAAGCATGTGCTGGGCATCTTCAGCACACAGTCAGCTTTGCAACGGTGTCACCATCATTGCTGTCGCTCCTCGGTTTCATACCTAAAAATCTATTTGAATGCAACGTCTCCAAAGCTTGTTCTTGGCTGCCCAGGGGCACAGCGATTAGTGCACGAACGTCTGGCCTCTGCTCCCAGAGCCGAAGAGCCAGGAGGGAAAGCATGTGCTGGGCATCTTCAGCACACAGTCAGCTTTGCAACGGTGTCACCATCATTGCTGTCGCTCCTCGGTTTCATACCTAAAAGTCCATTTGAATGCAACCTCTCCGGAGCTTCCTCTGGCTGCCCAGGGGCACAGCGATTAGTGCACGAACGTCTGGCCTCTGCTCCCAGAGTGGAAGAGCCAGGAGGGAAAGCATGTGCTGGGCATCTTCAGCACACAGTCAGCTTTGCAACGGTGTCACCATCATTGCTGTCGCTCCTCACTTTCATACCTAGAAGTTCATTTGAATCCAACTTCTCTGGTGGTTGGTCCTGGCAGCCCAGCAGCACACTTTTAGAGCACGAACGTCTTGCCTCTGCTCCCAGAGCCGAAGAGCCAGGAGGGAAAGCATGTGCTGGGCATCTTCAGCACACAGTCAGCTTTGCAACGGTGTCACCATCATTGCTGTCGCTCCTCGGTTTCATACCTAAAAGTCCATTTGAATGCAACCTCTGCAAAGCTTGTTTTCGGCTGCCCAGGGGCAGAGCGATTAGTGCACGAACGTCTGGCCTCTGCTCCCAGAGCCGAAGAGCCAGGAGGGAAAGCATGTGCTGGGCATCTTCAGCACCCAGTCAGCTTTGCAATGCTGTCACCATAATTGCTGTCGCTCCTCGGTTTCATACCTAAAAGTCCATTTGAATGCAACCTCTCCAAAGCTTTCTCTCGGCTGCCCAGGGGCACAGCGATTAGAGCACGAACGTCTGGCCTCTGCTCCCAGAGCCGAAGAGCCAGGAGGGAAAGCATGTGCTGGCCATCTTCAGCGCACAGTCAGCTTTGCAACGGTGTCACCATCATTGCTGTCGCTCCTCGGTTTCATAGCTAAAGGACCATTTGAATGCACCCTCTTCGGAGCTTGCTCTCGGCTGCCCAGCAGCACAGTGAGTAGAGCACGAACGGGTGCCGTCTGCTCCCAGAGCCGAAGAGCCAGGAGGGAAAGCATGTGCTGGGCATCTTCAGCACACAGTCAGGATTGCAACGGTGTCACCATTATTGCTGTCACTCCTCGGTTTCATACCTAAAAGTGCATTTGAATGCAACCTCTCCAATGCTGATTCTCAGCTGCCCAGGGGCACAGCGATTAGAGCACGAACGTCTGGCCTCTGCTCCCAGAGCCGAAGAGCCAGGAGGGAAAGCATGTGCTGGGCATCTTCAGCACACACTCAGCTTTGCAACGGTGTCACCATCATTGCTGTCGCTCTTCGGTTTCATACCTAAAAGTCCATTTGAATGCAACCTCTCCAAAGCTTGCTCTCGGCTGCCCAGGGGCACAGCGATTAGAGCACGAACGTCTGGCCTCTGCTCCCAGAGCCGAAGAGCCAGGAGGGAATGCATGTGCTGGGCATCTTCAGCACACAGTCAGCTTTGCAACGGTGTCACCATCATTGCTGTCGGTCCTCGGTTTCATACCTAAAGGTCCATTTGAATGCACCCTCTTCGGAGGTTGCTCTTGGCTGCCCAGCAGCACAGTCAGTAGAGCACGAACGTCTGGCCTCTGCTCTCAGAGCCAAAGAGCCAGGAGGGAAAGCATGTGCTGGGCATCTTCAGCACACAGTCAGCTTTGCAACGGTGTCACCATCATTGCTGTCGCTCCTCGCTTTCATACCTAAAGGTCCATTTGAATGCACCCTCTCCAAAGCTTGTTCTCGGCTGCCCAGGGGCACAGCGATTAGTGCACGAACGTCTGGCCTCTGCTCCCAGAGCCGAAGAGCCAGGAGGGAAAGCATGTGCTGGGCATCTTCAGCACACAGTCAGCTTTGCAACGGTGTCACCATCATTGCTGTCGCTCCTCGGTTTCATACCTAAAAATCCATTTGAATGCAACGTCTCCAAAGCTTGTTCTCAGCTGCCAAGGGGCACAGCGATTAGAGCACGAACGTCTGGCCTCTGCTCCCAGAGCCGAAGAGCCAGGAGGGAAAGCATGTGCTGGGCATCTTCAGCACACAGTCAGCTTTGCAACGGTGTCACCATCATTGCTGTCACTCCTCGGTTTCATACCTAAAAGGACATTTGAATGCAACCTCTCCAAAGCTGCTTCTCAGCTGCCCAGGGGCACAGCGATTAGAGCACGAACGTCTGGCCTCTGCTCCCAGAGCCGAAGAGCCAGGAGGGAAAGCATGTGCTGGGCATCTTCAGCACACACTCAGCTTTGCAACGGTGTCACAATCATTGCTGTCGCTCTTCGGTTTCATACCTAAAAGTCCATTTGAATGCAACCTCTCCGGAGCTTCCTCTGAGCTGCCCAGGGGCAGAGCGATTAGAGCACGAACGTCTGTCCTCTGCTCCCAGAGCCGAAGAGCCAGGAGGGAAAGCATGTGCTGGGCATCTTCAGCACACAGTCAGCTTTGCAACGGTGTCACCATCATTGCTGTCGCTCCTCGGTTTCATTCTGAAAAGTGCATTTGAATGCACCCTCTCCGGAGCTTGCTCTCGGCTGCCCAGCAGCACCGTCAGTAGAGCACGAACTTCTGGCCTCTGCTCCCAGAGCCGAAGAGCCAGGAGGGAAAGCATGTGCTGGGCATCTTCAGCACACAGTCAGCTTTGCAACGGTGTCACCATCATTGCTGTCGCTCCTCGGTTTCATTCTTAAAAGTCCATTTGAATGCAACCTCTGCAAAGCTTGTTTTCGGCTGCCCAGGGGCAGAGCGATTAGTGCACGAACGTCTGGCCTCTGCTCCCAGAGCCGAAGAGCCAGGAGGGAAAGCATGTGCTGGGCATCTTCAGCACACAGTCAGCTTTGCAACGGTGTCACCATCATTGCTGTCGCTCCTCGGTTTCATAACTAAAAGTGCATTTGAATGCACCCTCTCCGGAGCTTGCTCTCGGCTGCCCAGCAGCACAGTGAGCATGGCACGAACGTTTGGTCTCTGCTCCCAGAGCCGAAGAGCCAGGAGGGAAAGCATGTGCTGGGCATCTTCAGCACACAGTCAGCTTTGCAACGGTGTCACCATCATTGCTGTCGCTCCTCGGTTTCATACCTAAAAGTCCATTTGACTGCAACCTCTCCAAAGCTTGTTCTCGGCTGCCCAGGGGCACAGCGATTAGTGCACGAACGTCTGGCCTCTGCTCCCAGAGCCGAAGAGCCAGGAGGGAAAGCATGTGCTGGGCATCTTCAGCACACAGTCAGCTTTGCAACGGTGTCACCATCATTGCTGTCGCTCCTCAATTTCATAACTAAAAGTGCATTTGAATGCACCCTCTCCGGAGCTTGCTCTCGGCTGCCCAGCAGCACAGTGAGCATGGCACGAACGTTTGGTCTCTGCTCCCAGAGCCGAAGAGCCAGGAGGGAAAGCTGATGCTCAGAATAATCAGCACACACTCAGCTTTGCAACGGTGTCACCATCATTGCTGTCGCTCCTCGGTTTCATAACTAAAATTCCATTTGAATGTAACCTCTCCAAAGCTTTCTCTCGGCTGCCCAGGGGCACAGCGATTAGTGCACGAACGTCTGGCCTCTGCTCCCAGAGCCAAAGAGCCAGGAGGGAAAGCATGTGCTGGGCATCTTCAGCACACAGTCAGCTTTGCAACGGTGTCACCATCATTGCTGTCGCTCCTCGGTTTCATTCCTAAAAGTCCATTTGAATGCAACCTCTGCAAAGCTTGTTTTCGGCTGCCCAGGGGCAGAGCGATTAGTGCACGAACGTCTGGCCTCTGCTCTCACAGCCGAAGAGCCAGGAGGGAAAGCATGTGCTGGGCATCTTCAGCACACAGTCAGCTTTGCAACGGTGTCACCATCATTGCTGTCGCTCCTCGGTTTCATATCTAAAAGTCCATTTGAATGCAACCTCTGCAAAGCTTGTTCTCGGCTGCCCAGGGGCAGGGCGATTAGTGCACGAACGTCTGGCCTCTGCTCCCAGAGCCGAAGAGCCAGGAGGGAAAGCATGTGCTGGGCATCTTCAGCACACAGTCAGCTTTGCAACGGTGTCACCATCATTGCTGTCGCTCCTCAATTTCATAACTAAAAGTGCATTTGAATGCACCCTCTCCGGAGCTTGCTCTCGGCTGCCCAGCAGCACAGTGAGCATGGCACGAACGTTTGGTCTCTGCTCCCAGAGCCGAAGAGCCAGGAGGGAAAGCTGATGCTCAGAATAATCAGCACACACTCAGCTTTGCAACGGTGTCACCATCATTGCTGTCGCTCCTCGGTTTCATAACTAAAATTCCATTTGAATGTAACCTCTCCAAAGCTTTCTCTCGGCTGCCCAGGGGCACAGCGATTAGTGCACGAACGTCTGGCCTCTGCTCCCAGAGCCAAAGAGCCAGGAGGGAAAGCATGTGCTGGGCATCTTCAGCACACAGTCAGCTTTGCAACGGTGTCACCATCATTGCTGTCGCTCCTCGGTTTCATACCTAAAAGTCCATTTGAATGCAACCTCTGCAAAGCTTGTTCTCGGCTGCCCAGGGGCACAGCGATTAGTGCACGAACGTCTGGCCTCTGCTCCCAGAGCCGAAGAGCCAGGAGGGAAAGCATGTGCTGGGCATCTTCAGCACACAGTCAGCTTTGCAACGGTGTCACCATCATTGCTGTCGCTCCTCGGTTTCATACCTAAAAGTCCATTTGAATGCAACCTCTGCAAAGCTTGTTTTCGGCTGCCCAGGGGCAGAGCGATTAGTGCACGAACGTCTGGCCTCTGCTCTCACAGCCGAAGAGGCAGGAGGGAAAGCATGTGCTGGGCATCTTCAGCACACAGTCAGCTTTGCAACGGTGTCACCATCATTGCTGTCGCTCCTCGGTTTCATATCTAAAAGTCCATTTGAATGCAACCTCTGCAAAGCTTGTTCTCGGCTGCCCAGGGGCAGGGCGATTAGTGCACGAACGTCTGGCCTCTGCTCCCAGAGCCGAAGAGCCAGGAGGGAAAGCATGTGCTGGGCATCTTCAGCACACAGTCAGCTTTGCAACGGTGTCACCATCATTGCTGTCGCTCCTCGGTTTCATACCTAAAAGTACATTTGAATGCAACCTCTCCAAAGCTTGTTCTCGGCTGCCCAGGGGCACAGCGATTAGTGCACGAACGTCTGGCCTCTGCTCCCAGAGCCGAAGAGCCAGGAGGGAAAGCATGTGCTGGGCATCTTCAGCACACAGTCAGCTTTGCAACGGTGTCACCATCATTGCTGTCGCTCCTCGGTTTCATACCTAAAAGTCCATTTGAATGCAACCTCTGCAAAGCTTGTTCTCGGCTGCCCAGGGGCAGGGCGATTAGTGCACGAACGTCTGGCCTCTGCTCCCAGAGCCGAAGAGCCAGGAGGGAAAGCATGTGCTGGGCATCTTCAGCACACAGTCAGCTTTGCAACGGTGTCACCATCATTGCTGTCGCTCCTCGGTTTCATACCTAAAATTCCATTTGAATGCAACCTCTCCAAAGCTTGTTCTCAGCTGCCCAGGGGCAGAGCGATTAGTGCACGAACGTCTGGCCTCTGCTCCCAGAGCCGAAGAGCCAGGAGGGAAAGCATGTGCTGGGCATCTTCAGCACACAGTCAGCTTTGCAACGGTGCCTCCATCATTGCTGTCGCTCCTCACTTTCATACCTAGAAGTCCATTTGAATCCAACTTCTCTGGTGGTTGCTCTCGGCTGCCCAGCAGCACTGTGAGTAGAGCACGAACGTCTGGCCTCTGCTCCCAGAGCCGAAGAGCCAGGAGGGAAAGCATGTGCTGGGCATCTTCAGCACACAGTCAGCTTTGCAACGGTGTCACCATCATTGCTGTCGCTCCTCGGTTTCATTCCTAAAAGTCCATTTGAATGCAACCTCTGCAAAGCTTGTTCTCGGCTGCCCAGGGGCACAGCGATTAGTGCACGAACGTCTGGCCTCTGCTCACAGAGCCAAAGAGCCAGGAGGGAAAGCATGTGCTGGGCATCTTCAGCACACAGTCAGCTTTGCAACGGTGTCACCATCATTGCTGTCGCTCCTCGGTTTCATTCCTAAAAGTGCATTTGATTGCACCCTCTCCGGAGCTTGCTCTCAGCTGCCCAGCAGCACAGTGAGTATTGCACAAACGTTTGGTCTCTGCTCCCAGAGCCGAAGAGCCAGGAGGGAAAGCTGGTGCTCAGAATATTCAGCACACAGTCAGCTTTGCAACAGTGTCACCATCATTGCTGTCGCTCCTCGGTTTCATACGTAAAAGTCCATTTGAATGCAACCTCTGCAAAGCTTGTTCTCGGCTGCCCAGGGGCACAACGATTAGTGCACGAACGTCTGTCCTCTGCTCCCAGAGCCGAAGAGCCAGGAGGGAAAGCATGTGCTGGGCATCTTCAGCGCACAGTCAGCTTTGCAACGGTGTCACCATCATTGCTGTCGCTCCTCAATTTCATAACTAAAAGTGCATTTGAATGCACCCTCTCCGGAGCTTGCTCTCGGCTGCCCAGCAGCACAGTGAGCATGGCACGAACGTTTGGTCTCTGCTCCCAGAGCCGAAGAGCCAGGAGGGAAAGCTGATGCTCAGAATAATCAGCACACAGTCAGCTTTGCAACGGTGTCACCATCATTGCTGTCGCTCCTCGGTTTCATACCTAAAAGTCCATTTGAATGCAACCTCTCTGGCGGTTGCTCTTGGCTGCCAAGCAGCACAGTGAGTAGAGCACGAACGTCTGGCCTCTGCTCCCAGAGCCGAAGAGCCAGGAGGGAAAGCATGTGCTGGGCATCTTCAGCACACAGTCAGCTTTGCAACGGTGTCACCATCATTGCTGTCTCTCCTCGGTTTCATTCCTAAAAGTGCATTTGAATGCACCCTCTCCGGAGCTTGCTCTCGGCTGCCCAGCAGCACAGTGAGTATGGCACGAACGTTTGGTCTCTGCTCCCAGAGCCGAAGAGCCAGGAGGGAAAGCATGTGCTGGGCATATTCAGCACACAGTCAGCTTTGCAATGGTGCCTCCATCATTGCTGTCGCTCCTCGGTTTCATACCTAAAAGTCCATTTGAATGCAACTTCTACGGAGTCTCCTCTCGGCTGCCCAGCAGCCCAGCGAGTAGAGCACGAACGTCTGGCCTCTGCTCCCAGAGCCGAAGAGCCAGGAGGGAAAGCATGTGCTGGGCATCTTCAGCACACAGTCAGCTTTGCAACGGTGTCACCATCATTGCTGTCGCTCCTCGGTTTCATACCTAAAATTCCATTTGAATGCAACCTCTCCAAAGCTTGTTCTCGGCTGCCCAGGGGCACAGCGATTAGTGCACGAACGTCTGGCCTCTGCTCCCAGAGTCGAAGAGCCAGGAGGGAAAGCATGTGCTGGGCATCTTCAGCACACAGTCAGCTTTGCAACAGTGTCACCATCATTGCTGTCGCTCCTCACTTTCATACCGAGAAGTCCATTTGAATCCAAATTCTCAGGAGGTGTCTCTCAGCTGCCCAGCAGCACAGTGAGCAGAGCACGAACGTTTGGTCTCTGCTCCCAGAGCCGAAGAGCCAGGAGGGAAAGCATGTGCTGGGCATCTTCAGCACACAGTCAGCTTTGCAACGGTGTCACCATCATTGCTGTCGCTCCTCGGTTTCATACCTAAAATTCCATTTGAATGCAACCTCTCCAAAGCTTGCTCTCGGCTGCCCAGGGGCACAGCGATTAGTGCATAAATGTCTGTTCTCTGCTCCCAGAGCCGAAGAGCCAGGAAGGAAAGCATGTGCTGGGCATCTTCAGCACACAGTCAGCTTTGCAACGGTGTCACCATCATTGCTGTCGCTCCTCGGTTTCATTCCTAAAAGTCCATTTGAATGCAACCCTCTCCGGAGCTTGCTCTCAGCTGCCCAGGGGCACAGTGTTTAGAGCACGAACTTCTGGTCTCTGCTCCCAGAGCCGAAGAGCCAGGAGGGAAAGCATGTGCTGGGCATCTTCAGCACACAGTCAGCTTTGCAACGGTGTCTCCATCATTGCTGTCGCTCCTCGGTTTCATTGCTAAAAGTCCATTTGAATGCAACCACAGCAAAGCATGATTTCGCCAGCCCAGGGGCAGAGCGATTAGAGCACGAACGTCTGGCCTCTGCTCCCAGAGCCGAAGAGCCAGGAGGGAAAGCATGTGCTGGGCATCTTCAGCACACAGTCAGCTTTGCAACGGTGTCACCATCATTGCTGTCGCTCCTCGGTTTCATACCTAAAAGTCCATTTGAATGCAGCCCTCTCCGGATCTTGCTCTCAGCTGCCCAGGAGAGCAGTGTTTAGAGCACGAACTTCTGGTCTCTGCTACCAGAGCCGAAGAGCCAGGTGGGAAAGCTGGTGTTCAGAATCTTCAGCACACAGTCAGCTTTGCAACGGTGCCTCCATCATTGCTGTCGCTCCTCACTTTCATACCTAGAAGTCCATTTGAATCCAACTTCTCTGGTGGTTGCTCTTGGCTGCCCAGCAGCACAGTCAGTAGAGCACGAACGTCTGGCCTCTGCACCCAGAGCCGAAGAGCCAGGAGGGAAAGCATGTGCTGGGCATCTTCAGCATATAGTCAGCTTTGCAACGGTGCCTCCATCATTGCTGTCGCTCCTCGGTTTCATACCTAAAAGTTTGTTTGAATGCAACTTCTCCGGAGTCTACTCCCGGCTGCCGAGCAGCACAGCGGGTAGAGCACAAACTTCTGGACTCTGCTTCCACAGCGAATGAATCATGAGGGAAAACATGTGCTGGTCATCTTCAGCACACAGTCAGCTTTGCAACAGTGTCACCATCATTGCTGTCGCTCCTCAGTGTCATACCTAAAGGTCCATTTGAATGCACCCTCTTCAGAGCTTGCTCTCGGCTGCCCAGCAGCACAGTGAGTAGAGCACGAACGTCTGGCCTCTGCTCCCAGAGCCGAAGAGCCAGGAGGGAAAGCATGGCCTGGGCATCTTCAGCACACAGTCAGCTTTGCAACGGTGCCTCCATCATTGCTATCGCTCCTCAATTTTATACCTAGAAGTCCATTTGAATCCAGCTTCTCTGGTGCTTGCTCTTGGCTGCCCAGCAGCACAGTCAGTAGAGCACGAACGTCTGGCCTCTGCTCCCAGAGTCGAAGAGCCTGGAGGGAAAACATGTGCTGGGCATCTTCAGCACACTGTCAGCTTTCCAACGGTGCCTCCATCATTGCTGTCGCTCCTCACTTTCATACCTAGAAGTTCATTTGAATCCAACTTCTCTGGTGGTTGCTCTTGGCTGCCCAGCAGCACAGTGAGTAGAGCACGAACGTCTGGCCTCTGCTCCCAGAGCCGAAGAGCCAGGAGGGAAAACATGTGCTGGGCATATTCAGCACACAGTCAGCTTTGCAACGGTGTCACCATCTTTGCTGTCGCTCCTCGGTTTCATACCTAAAAGTTCATTTGAATGCACCCTCTCCGGAGCTTGCTCTCGGCTGCCCAGCAGCACAGTGAGTATGGCACGAACATTTGGTCTCAGCTCCCAGAGCCGAAGAGCCCGGAGGGAAAGCTGGTGTTCAGAATATTCAGCACACAGTCAGCTTTGCAACGGTGCCTCCATCATTGCTGTCGCTCCTCGGTTTCATACCTAGAAGTCCATTTGTATCTAACTTCTCTGGTGGTTGCTCTTGGCTGCCGAGCAGCACAGTGAGTAGAGCACGAACGTCTGTTCTCTGCTCCCAGAGCCGAAGAGCCAGGAGGGAAAGCATGTGCTGGGCATCTTCAGCACACAGTCAGCTTTGCAACGGTGTCACCATCATTGCTGTCGCTCCTCGGTTTCATACCTAAAAGTGCATTTGAATGCACCCTCTCCGGAGCTTGCTCTCGGCTGCCCAGCAGCACAGTGTGTAGAGCACGCTCTTTTGGCCTCTGCTCCGACAGCCGAAGAGCCATTTAGCATTTCAATGGAGTCTAAGTTTGCTAGGCTAATCTAATCTGACCCGGGATAATCTGACCCGGGATAATCTGGCGCGGGATAATCTGACCCGGGATAATCTGACCCGGGATAATCTGACCCGGGATAATCTGGCACGGGATAATCTGACCCGGGATAATCTGGCACGGGATAATCTGACCCGGGATAATCTGACCCGGGATAATCTAGCCAGGGTTCATCCGGCCCAGAATAATCTGACCCTAACTCTTACCCTAATCCTAACCATAATCCTAATCCAAAACCTAACCCCCTAATCTAATCTAACCCAGGCGAAGCTAGGATAGGCTAGGGTAATCTAAGGCAGGCTAGGCTAAACTAGACCTAACCCTAACGCTGTATTAAACTGGGCTGGATGGGGTTAAACTGAGCTGGACTTGATTAAAGTGGGCTGGACTAGATTAAAATGGGCTAGACCGGGTTAAATTGGGTTGGATTGGATTAAACAGGGCTGGACTGGGTTAAACTGAGCCGGACTGGATTAAACTGGACTGGACTGGGTTAAACTGGGCTGGGCTGGGTTAAACTGAGCCAGACTGGATTAAACTGGACTGGACTGGGTTAAACTGGGCTGGACTGGGTTAAACTGTGCTTGAGTGAACTAACCTGGGCTGGGCTGGATTGAACTGAGCTGGACTGGATTGACCTGGGCTGGACTGGGTTAAACTGGGCTGGAGTGAACTAACCTGGGCTGGGCAGGATCAAACTGAGCTGGACTGGATTAAACTGGTTTGGACAGGGTAAAATTAGGCTGGACTGTGTTAAACTGGGATGGGTTTGATTAAACTTAGCTGGACTGGATTAAACTGAGCTGGACTGGGTTAAACTGGGTTGGGCTGGATCAAACTGAGCTGGACTGGATTAAACTGGGCTGCACTGGGTTAAACTGGGCTGTTCCGGATTATACTGAGCTGGAGTGTATTAAATATGGCTGGACTGGGTTAAAGTGGGCTGGATTGAACTGTTCTGGACTGAATTAAACTGTTCTGGACTGGGTTAAACTGAGCTGGACTGGAATTATATTGAGCTGGACTGGTCTGGAGTGTTACACTGAGCTGGAGTGTCTTAAATATGGCTGGACTGGGATAAAGTGGGCTGGGCTGGATTGATCTGTTCTGGACTGGAATAAACTGGTCTGGCCTGGGTTAAACTAGGCTGGACTGGGTTAAATTGAGCCGGACTGGATTAAACTGGGCTGGACTGGGTTAAACTGTGCTGGAGTGAACTGAACTGGGCTGGGCTGGATCTAAGTGAGCTGGACTGGATTAAACTGGGCTTGACTGGGTCTAAGTGAGCTGGACTGGATTAAACTGGGCTTGACTGGGTCTAACTGGGCTGTTCTGGATTATATTGAGCTGGAGTGTATTAAATATGGCTGTACTGGGTTAAACTGGGCTGGGCTGGATTGAACTGTTCTGGACTGGGCTAAACTGGTCTGTTCTGGATTATATTGAGCTGGAGTGGATTAAACGGGGGTGGACAAGTTTAAACTGAGATGGACTGGATTAGAGTGGGGTGGACTGGGTTAAACTGGGCTGGAGTGAACTAAACTGGGCTGGGATCTGGATGAAACTGAGCTGGACTGGATTAAACTGGGATGAACTGGGTTAAACACGGCTGGACTGTATCAAATATGTCTGGATTGGGTTAAACTGGACTGGGCTGGACTGAACTCTTCTGGACTGGGTTAAACTGGTCTGAACTGGATTAAATTGAGCTGGACTGGGTTAAACTGAGCTGGACTAGGTTAAACTGAGCTGGACTGGGTTAAACGGGGCTGAGTGGATTAAACTGAGCTGGACAGGATTAAACTGGGCTGGACTCGGTTAAACTGTGCTGGACTGGGTTATACTGGGCTGGACTGTGTTAAACTGAGCTGGACTGGGTTAAACTGAGATGGACTGGGTTAAACGGGGCTTGAGTGGGTTAAACTGAGCTGGACAGGATTAAACTGGGCTGGACTGGGTTATACTGGGCTGGACTGGATTAAACTGAGCCGGAGTGTATTAAACTGGTCTGGACTGGGTTAAACTGAGCTGGACTGGATTAAACTGGGCTGGACAAGTATGAACTGTTCTGGACTGGATTAAACGGTGCTGGACTGGATTAAACTGACCTGAGGTGCATTCAAGTGGGCTGGACTTGATTAAACATGGCTGGACTGCGTTAAACTGAGCTGGACTTGGTTAAACTGAGTCGGACTGGATTAAACAGGGCTGGACTGAATTAAAGTGGTCTGGACTGGGTTTAACGGGGCTGGACTAAATTAAACGAGGCAGGTTAGGGTTAAACTGGCCTGACTGAATTGAACTGGGCAGGACTGGGTTAAACTTGTCGGGGCTGGGTTAAACTGGGCTGGACAGGGTTAAAGAGGGCTGGGCGGGATTTAACTGAGCTGGACTGGGTTAAACTGGGCTGGGCTGGATCAAACTGGGAAGGAAGGGATAAACTGGGTTGGGCTGGGTTAAACTGGGCTGGACTGGATTAAACTGGGCTGGACTGGGTTAAACGGGGCTGGGCTGGATCAAACTGAGCTGGACTGGATTAAACTGTTCTGGACTGGGTTAAACTGGTCTGGACTGAGTTGAAGTGAGCTAGACTGGAATTATATTGAGCTGGACTGGGTAAAATTGGACTGGTCTGAATTAAACTGAGCTGGAGTGTATTGAATATGTAAATAGTGTATTAAATATGTGTATTAAAAATATCATTGCTGTCGCTCCTCCTTTTCATACCTAGAAGTTCATTAGAATCCAACTTCTCCGGAGCTTGCTCTCGGCTGCCAGGGGGCACAGCGATTAGAGAATGAAAGTCTGGCCTCTGCTCCCAGAGCCGAAGAGGCAGGAGGGAAAGCATGTGCTGGGCATCTTCAGCACACAGTCAGCTTTGCAACGGTGTCACCATCATTGCTGTCGCTCCTCGGTTTCATTCCTAAAAGTGCATTTGAATGCACCCTCTCCGGAGCTTGCTCTCGGCTGCCCAGCAGCACAGTGAGTATGGCACGAACGTTTGGTCTCTGCTCCCAGAGCCGAAGAGCCAGGAGGGAAAGCTGGTGCTCAGAATATTCAGCACACAGTCAGCTTTGCAATGGTGCCTCCATCATTGCTGTCGCTCCTCGGTTTCATACCTAAAAGTCCATTTGAATGCAACTTCTCCAGAGTCGGCTGCCCAGGGGCACAGCGATTAGTGCACGAACGTCTGTCCTCTGCTCCCAGAGCCAAAGAGCCAGGAGGGAAAGGATGTGCTGGGCATCTTCAGCACACAGTCAGCTTTGCAACGGTGTCACCATCATTGCTGTCGCTCCTCGGTTTCATACCTAAAATTCCTTTTGAATGCAACCTCTCCAAAGCTTGTTCTCGGCTGCCCAGCAGCACAGTGATTAGTGCACGAACGTCTGGCCTATGCTCCCCGAGTCGAAGAGCCAGGAGGGAAAGCATGTGCTGGGCATCTTCAGCTCACAGTCAGCTTTGCAACGGTGTCACCATCATTGCTGTCGCTCCTCGGTTTCATACCTAAAATTCCATTTGAATGCAACCTCTCCAAAGCTTGCTCTCGGCTGCCCAGGGGCACAGCGATTAGTGCACAAACGTCTTTCCTCTGCTCCCAGAGCCGAAGAGCCAGGAGGGAAAGCATGTGCTGGGCATCTTCAGCACACAGTCAGCTTTGCAACGGTGTCACCATCATTGCTGTCGCTCCTCGGTTTCATACCTAAAAGTCCATTTGAATGCAACCTCTCAAAGCTTGTTTTCCCGCTGCCCAGGGGCACAGCGATTAGTGCACGAACGTCTGGCCTCTGCTCCCAGAGCCGAAGAGCCAGGAGGGAAAGCATGTGCTGGGCATCTTCAGCACACAGTCAGCTTTGCAACGGTGTCACCATCATTGCTGTCGCTCCTCGGTTTCATACCTAAAAATCCATTTGAATGCAACCTCTCCAAAGCTTGTTCTCGGCTGCCCAGGGGCACAGCGATTAGTGCACGAACGTCTGGCCTCTGCTCCCAGAGCCGAAGAGCCAGGAGGGAAAGCATGTGCTGGGCATCTTCAGCACACAGTCAGCTTTGCAACGGTGTCACCATCATTGCTGTCGCTCCTCGGTTTCATACCTAAAAGTCCATTTGAATGCAACCTCTGCAAAGCTTGCTCTCGGCTGCCCAGGGGCAGAGCGATTAGTGCACGAACGTCTGGCCTCTGCTCCCAGAGCCGAAGAGCCAGGAGGGAAAGCATGTGCTGGGCATCTTCAGCACACAGTCAGCTTTGCAACGGTGTCACCATCATTGCTGTCGCTCCTCGGTTTCATACCTAAAAGTCCAATCGAATGCAACCTCTTCGGAGCTTGCTCTCAGCTGCCCAGGGGCACAGCGATTAGTGCACGAACGTCTGGACTCTGCTCCCAGAGCCGAAGAGCCAGGAGGGAAAGCATGTGCTGGGCATCTTCAGCACACAGTCAGCTTTGCAACGGTGTCACCATCATTGCTGTCGCTCCTCGGTTTCAAAACAAAAATTCCATAAGACAGTAACCACACCAAAGCTGTTCTCGGCTGCCCAGGGGCACAGCGATTAGTGCACGAACGTCTGGCCTCTGCTCCCAGAGCCGAAGAGCCAGGAGGGAAATCATGTGCTGGGCATCTTCAGCACACAGTCAGCTTTGCAACGGTGTCACCATCATTGCTGTCGCTCCTCGGTTTCATACCTAAAAATCCATTTGAATGCAACGTCTCCAAAGCTTTTTCTCGGCTTCCCAGTGGCACAGCGATTAGTGCACGAACGTCTGGCCTCTGCTCCCAGAGCCGAAGAGCCAGGAGGGAAAGCATGTGCTGGGCATCTTCAGCACACAGTCAGGATTGCAACGGTGTCACCATTATTGCTGTCACTCCTCGGTTTCATACCTAAAAGTACATTTGAATGCAACCTCTCCAAAGCTGCTTCTCAGCTGCCCCGGGGCACAGCGACTAGAGCACGAACGTCTGGCCTCTGCTCCCAGAACCGAAGAGCCAGGAGGGAAAGCATGTGCTGGGCATCTTCAGCACACAGTCAGCTTTGCAACGGTGTCACCATCATTGCTGTCGCTCCTCGGTTTCATACCGAAAAGTCCATTTGAATGTAACCTCTCCGGAGCTTGCTCTGGGCTGTCCAGGGGCACAGCGATTAGAGCACGAACGTCTGGCCTCTGCTCCCAGAGCCGAAGAGCCAGGAGGGAAAGCATGTGCTGGGCATCTTCAGCACACTGTCAGCTTTGCAACGGTGTCACCATCATTGCTGTCGCTCCTCGGTTTCATACCTAAAAATCCATTTGAATGCAACATCTCCAAAGCTTTTTCTCGGCTGCCCAGGGGCACAGGGATTAGTGCACGAACGTCTTGCCTCTGCTCCCAGAGCCGAAGAGCCAGGAGGGAAAGCATGTGCTGGGCATCTTCAGCACACACTCAGCTTTGCAACGGTGTCACCATCATTGCTGTCACTCCTCGGTTTCATACCTAAAAGTCCATTTGAATGCAACCTCTCCAAAGCTTGTTCTCGGCTGCCCAGGGGCACAGCGATTAGTGCACGAACGTCTGGCCTCTGCTCCCAGAGCCGAAGAGCCAGGAGGGAAAGCATGTGCTGGGCATCTTCAGCACACAGTCAGCTTTGCAACCATGTCACCATCATTGCTGTCGCTCCTCGGTTTCATACCTAAAAATCCATTTGAATGCAACGTCTCCAAAGCTTTTTCTCGGCTGCCCAGGGGCACAGCGATTAGTGCACGAACGTCTGGCCTCTGCTCCCAGAGCCGAAGAGCCAGGAGGGAAAGCATGTGCTGGGCATCTTCAGCACACAGTCCTTTGCAACGGGGTCACCATCATTGCTGTCTCTCCTCGGGTTCATACCTAAAAGTCCATTTGAATTCAAATTCTCAAGCGGTCTCAGCTGCCCAGCAGCACAGTGAGTAGAGCACGAACGTGTGGCCTCTGCTGCCAGAGCCGAAGAGCCAGGAGGGAAAGCATGTGCTGGGCATCTTCAGCACACAGTCAGGATTGCAACGGTGTCACCATTATTGCTGTCACTCTTCGGTTTCATACCTAAAAGTACATTTGAATGCAACCTCTCCAAAGCTGCTTCTCAGCTGCCCAGAAGCTCAGCGATTAGTGCACAAACGTCTGGCCTCTGCTCCCAGAGCCGAAGAGCCAGGAGGGAAATCATGTGCTGGGCATCTTCAGCACACAGTCAGCTTTGCAACCATGTCACCATCATTGCTGTCGCTCCTCGGTTTCATACCTAAAATCCATTTGAATGCAACGTCTCCAAAGCTTGTTCTCGGCTGCCCAGGGGCACAGGGATTAGTGCACGAACGTCTGGCCTCTGCTCCCAGAGCCGAAGAGCCAGGAGGGAAAGCATGTGCTGGGCATCTTCAGCACACAGTCAGCTTTGCAACGGTGTCACCATTATTGCTGTCACTCCTCGGTTTCATACCTAAAATGTCCATTTGAATGCAACCTCTCCAAAGCTGGTTCTCAGCTGCCCAGGGGCACAGCGACTAGAGCACGAACGTCTGGCCTCTGCTCCCAGAGCCGAAGAGCCAGGAGGGAAAGCATGTGCTGGGCATCTTCAGCACACAGTCAGCTTTGCAACCGTGTCACCATCATTGCTGTCGCTCCTCGGTTTCATACCTAAATGTCCATTTGAATGCACCCTCTCAGGAGCTTGCTCTGAGCTGCCCAGGGGCACAGCGATTAGAGCACGAACGTCTGGCCTCTGCTCCCAGAGCCGAAGAGCCAGGGGGGAAAGCATGTGCTGGATATCTTCAGCACACAGTCAGCTTTGCAACGGTGTCACCATCATTGCTGTCGCTCCTCGGTTTCATACCTAAAGGTCCATTTGAATGCACCCTCTTCGGAGCTTGCTCTCGGCTGCCCAGCAGCACAGTGAGTAGAGCATGAACGGTTGCCGTCTGCTCCCACAGTCGAAGAGCCAGGAGGGAAAGCATGTGCTGGGCATCTTCAGCACACTGTCAGGATTGCAATGGTGTCACCATTATTGCTGTCACTCCTCGGTTTCATACCTAAAAGTACATTTGAATGCAACCTCTCCAAAGCTGCTTCTCAGCTGCCCAGGGGCACAGCGATTAGTGCACGAACGTCTGGCCTCTGCTCCCAGAGCCGAAGAGCCAGGAGGGAAATCATGTGCTGGGCATCTTCAGCACACAGTCAGCTTTGCAACCATGTCACCATCATTGCTGTCGCTCCTCGGTTTCATACCTAAAAATGCATTTGAATGCAACGTCTCCAAAGCTTGTTCTCGGCTGCCCAGGGGCACAGGGATTAGTGCACGAACGTCTGGCCTCTGCTCCCAGAGCCGAGGAGCCAGGAGGGAAAGCATGTGCTGGGCATCTTCAGCACACAGTCAGCTTTGCAACCATGTCACCATCATTGCTGTCGCTCCTCGGTTTCATACCTAAAAGTCCATTTGTGTGCAACCTCTCCAAAGCTTGTTCTCGGCTGCCCAGGGGCACAGGGATTAGTGCACGAACATCTGGCCTCTGCTCCCAGAGCCGAAGAGCCAGGAGTGAAAGCATGTGCTGGGCATCTTCAGCACACAGTCAGGATTGCAACGGTGTCACCATTATTGCTGTCACTCCTCGGTTTCATACCTAAAAGTACATTTGAATGCAACCTCTCCAAAGCTGCTTCTCAGCTTCCCCGGGGCACAGCGACTAGAGCACGAACGTCTGGCCTCTGCTCCCAGAGCCGAAGAGCCAGGAGGGAAAGCATGTGCTGGGCATCTTCAGCACACACTCAGCTTTGCAACGGTGTCACCATCATTGCTGTCGCTCTTCGGTTTCATACCTAAAAGTCCATTTGAATGCAACCTCTCCGGAGCTTGCTCTGAGCTGCCCAGGGGCACAGCAATTAGAGCACGAACGTCTGGCCTCTGCTCCCAGAGCCGAAGAGCCACGAAGGAAAGCATGTGCTGGGCATCTTCAGCACACAGTCAGCTTTGCAATGGTGTCACCATCATTGCTGTCGCTCCTCGGTTTCATACCTAAAGGTCCATTTGAATGCACCCTCTTCGGAGCTTGCTCTTGGCTGCCCAGCAGCACAGTCAGTAGACCACGAACGTCTGGCCTCTGCTCCCAGAGCCGAAGAGCCCGGACTGAAAGCATGTGTTGGGCATCTTCAGCACACAGTCACGATTGCAACGGTGTCACCATTATTGCTGTCACTCTTCGCTTTCATACCTAAAAGTACATTTGAATGCAAAGTCTCCAAAGCTGCTTCTCAGCTGCCCCGGGGCCCAGCGATTAGTGCACGAACGTCTGGCCTCTGCTCCAAAGGCCGAAGAGCCAGGAGGGAAAGCATGTGCTGGGCATCTTCAGCACACAGTCAGCTTTGCAACGGTGTCACCATCATTGCTGTCGCTCCTCGGTTTCATACTTTAAAGTCCACTTGAGTGCAACCTATCCAAAGCTTGTTCTCGTCTGCCCAGGGGCACAGTGATTAGTGCAGGAACGTCTGGCCGCTGCTCCCAGAGCCGAAGAGCCAGGAGGGAAAGCAGGTGCTGGGCATCTTCAGCACACAGTCAGCTTTGCAACCATGTCACCGTCATTGCTGTCGCTCCTCGGTTTCATACCTAAAAGTCCATTTGAATGCAACATCTCCAAAGCGTATTCTCGGCTGCCAGGGGCACAGGGATTAGTGCACGAACGTCTTGCCTCTGCTCCCAGAGCCGAAGAGCCAGGAGGGAAAGCATGTGCTGGGCATCTTCAGCACACACTCAGCTTTGCAACCATGTCACCATCATTGCTGTCGCTCCTCGGTTTCATACGTAAAAGTCCTTTTGAATGCATCCTCTCCAAAGCTTGTTCTCGGCTGCTCAGGGGCACAGCGATTAGTGCACGAACGTCTGGCCTCTGCTCCCAGAGCCGAAGAGCCAGGAGGGAAAGCATGTGCTGGGCATCTTCAGCACACAGTCAGGATTGCAACGGTGTCACCATTATTGCTGTCGCTCCTCGGTTTCATACCTAAAAATCCATTTGAATGCAACCTCTCCAAAGCTGCTTCTCAGCTGCCCCGGGGCACAGCGACTAGAGCACGGACGTCTGGCCTCTGCTCCCAGAACCGAAGAGCCAGGAGGGAAAGCATGTGCTTGGCATCTTCAGCACACACTCATCTTTGCAACGGTGTCACCATCATTGCTGCTGCTCTTCGGTTTCATACCTAAAAGTCCATTTGAATGCAACCTCTCCGGAGCGTGCTCTGAGCTGCCCAGGGGCACAGCGATTAGTGCACGAACATCTGGCCTCTGCTCCCAGAACCGAAGAGCCAGGAGGGAAAGCATGTGCTGGGCATCTTCCACACACAGTCAGCTTTGCAACGGTGTCACCATCATTGCTGTCGCTCCTCGGTTTCATACTTAAAAGTCCATTTGAGTGCAACCACTCCAAAGCTTGTTCTCGGCTGCCCAGGGGCACAGCGATTAGTGCACGAACGTCTGGCCTCTGCTCCCAGAGCCGAAGAGCCAGGAGTGAAAGCATGTGCTGGGCATCTTCAGCACACTGTCAGGATTGCAACGGTGTCACCATTATTGCTGTCACTCCTCGGTTTCATACCTAAAAGTACATTTGAATGCAACCTCTTCAAAGCTGCTTCTCAGCTGCCCAGGGGCACAGCGATTAGTGCAGGAACGTCTGGCCTCTGCTCCCAGAGCCGAAGAGCCAGGAGGGAAATCATATGCTGGGCATCTTCAGCACACAGTCAGCTTTGCAATGGTGTCACCATCATTGCTGTCGCTCCTCGGTTTCATACCTAAAAATCCATTTGAATGCAACGTCTCCAAAGCTTTTTCTCAGCTGCCCAGGGGCACAGCGATTAGTGCACGAACGTCTGGCCTCTGCTAACAGAGCCGAAGAGCCCGGAGTGAAAGCATGTGCTGGGCATCTTCAGCACACAGTCAGGATTGCAACGGTGTCACCATTATTGCTGTCGCTCCTCGGTTTCATACCTAAAAGTACATTTGAATGCAACCTCTCCAAAGCTGCTTCTCAGCTGCCCCGGGGCACAGCGACTAGAGCACGAACGTCTGGCCTCTGCTCCCAGAGCCGAAGAGCCAGGAGGGAAATCATGTGCTGGGCATCTTCAGCACACAGTCAGCTTTGCAACGGTGTCACCATCATTGCTGGCGCTCCTCGGTTTCATAGCTAAAGTCCATTTGAATGCACCCTCTTCGGCGCTTGCTCTCGGCTGCCCAGCAGCACAGTGAGTAGAGCACGAACAGTTGCCGTCTGCTCCCACAGTCGAAGAGCCAGGAGGGAAAGCGTGTGCTGGGCATCTTCAGCACATTGTAAGGATTGCAACGGTGTAACCATTAATGCTGTCACTCCTCGGTTTCATACCTAAAAGTACATTTGAATGCAACCTCTTCAAAGCTTTTTCTCGGCTGCCCAGTGGCACAGCGATTAGTGCACGAACGTCTGGCCTCTGCTCCCAGAGCCGAAGAGCCAGGAGGGAAAGCATGTGCTGGGCATCTTCAGCACACAGTCACGATTGCAACGGTGTCACCATTATTGCTGTCACTCTTCGCTTTCATACCTAAAAGTACATTTGAATGCAACCTCTCCAAAGCTGCTTCTCAGCTGCCCAGGGGCACAGCGATTAGTGCACGAACGTCTGGCCTCTGCTCCCAGAGCCGAAGAGGCAGGAGGGAAAGCATGTGCTGGGCATCTTCAGCACACAGTCAGCTTTGCAACCATGTCACCATCATTGCTGTCGCTCCTCGCTTTCATACCTAAAGGTCCATTTGAATGCACCCTCTTCGGAGCTTGCTCTTGGCTGCCAGGCAGCACAGTCAGTAGGGCACGAACGTCTGGCCTCTGCTCCCAGAGCCGAAGAGCCAGGAGGGAAAGCATGTGCTGGGCATCTTCAGCACACAGTCAGCTTTGCAACGGTGTCACCATCATTGCTGTCACTCCTCGGTTTCATACCTAAAAGTACATTTGAATGCAACCTCTCCAAAGGTGCTTCTCAGCTGCCCAGTAGCACAGCGATTAGAGCACGAACGTCTGGCCTCTGCTCCCAGAACCGAAGAGCCAGGAGGGAAAGCATGTGCTGGGCATCTTCAGCACACAGTCAGCTTTGCAACGGTGTCACCATCATTGCTGTCGCTCCTCGGTTTCATACCTAAAAGTCCATTTGAATGCAACCTCTCCAAAGCTTGTTCTCGGCTGCCCAGGGGCACAGCGATTAGTGCACGAACGTCTGGCCTCTGCTCCCAGAGCCGAAGAGCCAGGAGGGAAAGCAAGTGCTGGCCAACTTCAGAACACACTCAGCTATGCAACGGTGTCACCATCATTGCTGTCGCTCCTCGGTTTCATACCTAAAAATCCATTTGAATGCAACGTCTCAAAAGCTTGTTCTCGGCTGCTCGGGGGCACAGCGATTAGAGCACGAACGTCTGGCCTCTGCTCCCAGAGCCGAAGAGCCAGGAGGGAAAACATGTGCTGGGCATCTTCAGCACACAGTCAGCTTTGCAACGGTGTCACCATCATTGCTGTCGCTCCTCGGTTTCATACTTAAAAGTCCATTTGAGTGCAACCTCTCCAAAGCTTGTTCTCGGCTGCCCAGGGGCACAGCGATTAGTGCACGAACGTCTGGCCTCTGCTCCCAGAGCCGAAGAGCCAGGAGGGAAAGCATGTGCTGGGCATCTTCAGCACACAGTCAGCTTTGCAATGGTGTCACCATCATTGCTGTCGCTCCTCGGTTTCATACCTAAAAATCCATTTGAATGCAACGTCTCCAAAGCTTTTTCTCAGCTGCCCAGGGGCACAGCGATTAGTGCACGAACGTCTGGCCTCTGCTCCCAGAGCCGAAGAGCCAGGAGTGAAAGCATGTGCTGGGCATCTTCAGCACACAGTCAGGATTGCAACGGTGTCACCATTATTGCTGTCGCTCCTCGGTTTCATACCTAAAAGTACATTTGAATGCAACCTCTCCAAAGCTGCTTCTCAGCTGCCCAGGGGCACAGCGACTAGAGCACGAACGTCTGGCCTCTGCTCCCAGAGCCGAAGAGCCAGGAGGGAAAGCATGTGCTGGGCATCTTCAGCACACACTCAGCTTTGCAACGGTGTCACCATCATTGCTGTCGCTCTTCGGTTTCATACCTAAAAGTCCATTTGAATGCAACCTCTCCGGAGCTTGCTCTCAGCTGCCCAGGGGCACAGCGATTAGAGCACGAACGTCTGGCCTCTGCTCCCAGAGCCGAAGAGCCAGGAGGGAAAGCATGTGCTGGGCATCTTCAGCACACAATCAGCTTTGCAACGGTGTCACCATCATTGCTGTCGCTCCTCGCTTTCATACCTAAAGGTCCATTTGAATGCACCCTCTTCGGCGCTTGCTCTCGGCTGCCCAGCAGCACAGTGAGTAGAGCACGAACGGTTGCCGTCTGCTCCCACAGTCGAAGAGCCAGGAGGGAAAGCATGTGCTGGGCATCTTCAGCACACTGTCAGGATTGCAACGGTGTAACCATTAATGCTGTCACTCCTCGGTTTCATACCTAAAAGTACATTTGAATGCAACCTCTCCAAAGCTGCTTCTCAGCTGCCCAGGGGCAGAGCGATTAGTGCACGAACGTCTGGCCTCTGCTCCCAGAGCCGAAGAGCCAGGAGGGAAAGCATGTGCTGGGCATCTTCAGCACACAGTCAGCTTTGCAACCATGTCACCATCATTGCTGTCGCTCCTCGGTTTCATACCTAAAAATCCATTTGAATGCAACATCTCCAAAGCTTGTTCTCTGCTGCCCAGGGGCACAGGGATTAGTGCACGAACGTCTGCCTTCTCCTCCCAGATCCGAAGAGCCAGGAGGGAAAGCATGTGCTGGGCATCTTCAGCACACAGTCAGCTTTGCAACCATGTCACCATCATTGCTGTCGCTCCTCGGTTTCATACCTAAAAATCCATTTGAATGCAACGTCTCCAAAGCTTTTTCTCGGCTGCCCAGGGGCACAGCGATTAGTGCACGAACGTCTGGCCTCTGCTCCCAGAGCCGAAGAGCCAGGAGGAAAGCATGTGCTGGGCATCTTCAGCACACAGTCAGCTTGCAACGGTGTCACCATTATTGCTGTCACTCCTCGGTTTCATACCTAAAAGGACATTTGAATGCAACCTCTCCAAAGCTGCTTCTCAGCTGCCCAGGGGCACAGCGACTAGAGCACGAACGTCTGGCCTCTGCTCCCAGAGCCGAAGAGCCAGGAGGGAAAGCATGTGCTGGGCATCTTCAGCACACAGTCAGCTTTGCAACGGTGTCACCATCATTGCTGTCGCTCCTCGGTTTCATACCTAAAAGTCCATTTGAATGCAACCTCTCCAAAGCTTGCTTCTCGGCTGCCCAGGGGCACAGCGATTAGTGCACGAACGTCTGGCCTCTGCTCCCAGAGCCGAAGAGCCAGGAGGGAAAGCATGTGCTGGGCATCTTCAGCACACAGTCAGCTTTGCAACGGTGTCACCATCATTGCTGTCGCTCCTCGGTTTCATTCCTAAAAGTCCATTTGAATGTAACCTCTCCAAAGCTTTCTCTCGGCTGCCCAGGGGCACAGCGATTAGTGCACGAACGTCTGGCCTCTGCTCCCAGAGCCAAAGATCCCGGAGGGAAAGCATGTGCTGGGCATCTTCAGCACACAGTCAGCTTTGCAACGGTGTCACCATCATTGCTGTCGCTCCTCGGTTTCATTCCTAAAAGTCCATTTGAATGCAATTCTCAGGTGGTCTCTCTTGGCTGCCCAGGAGCACAGTGAGTAGAGCACGAACGTCTGGCCTCTGCTCCCAGATGCGAAGAGCCAGGAGGGAAAGCATGTGCTGGGCATCTTCAGCACACAGTCAGCTTTGCAACGGTGTCACCATCATTGCTGTCGCTCCTCGCTTTCATACCTAAAGGTCCATTTGAATGCACCCTCTTCGGCGCTTGCTCTCGGCTGCCCAGCAGCACAGTGAGTAGAGCACGAACGGTTGCCATCTGCTCCCAGAGTCGAAGAGCCAGGAGGGAAAGCATGTGCTGGGCATCTTCAGCACACTGTCAGGATTACAACGGTGTCACCATTTTTGCTGTCACTCCTCGGTTTCATACCTAAAAGTACATTTGAATGCAACCTCTCCAAAGCTGATTCTCAGCTGCCCAGGGGCACAGTGATTAGTGCACGAACGTCTGGCCTCTGCTCCCAGAGCCGAAGAGCCAGGAGGGAAATCATGTGCTGGGCATCTTCAGCACACAGTCAGCTTTGCAACCATGTCACCATCATTGCTGTCGCTCCTCGGTTTCATACCTAAAAATCCATTTGAATGCAACGTCTCCAAAGCTTGTTCTCGGCTGCCCAGGGGCACAGTGATTAGTGCACGAACGTCTGGCCTCTGCTCCCAGAGCCGAAGAGCCAGGAGGGAAAGCATGTGCTGGGCATCTTCAGCACACAGTCAGCTTTGCAACGGTGTCACCATCATTGCTGTCGCTCCTCGGTTTCATACCTAAAAGTCCATTTGAATGCAACCTCTCCAAAGCTGCTTCTCAGCTGCCCAGGGGCACAGCGATTAGTGCACGAACGTCTGGCCTCTGCTCCCAGAGCCGAAGAGCCAGGAGGGAAAGCATGTGCTGGGCATCTTCAGCACACAGTCAGCTTTGCAACGGTGTCACCATCATTGCTGTCGCTCCTCGGTTTCATACCTAAAAGTCCATTTGAATGCAACCTCTCCAAAGCTGCTTCGCAGCTGCCCCGGGCACAGCGATTAGTGCACGAACGTCTGGCCTCTGCTCCCAGAGCCGAAGAGCCAGGAGGGAAAGCATGTGCTGGGCATCTTCAGCACACAGTCAGCTTTGCAACGGTGTCACCATCATTGCTGTCGCTCCTCGGTTACATACTTAAAAGTCCAATTGAATGCAACCTCTCCAAAGCTGCTTCTCAGCAGCCCAGGGGCACAGCGATTAGTGCACGAACGTCTGGCCTCTGCTCCCAGAGCCGAAGAGCCAGGAGGGAAAGCATGTGCTGGGCATCTTCAGCACACAGTCAGCTTTGCAACGGTGTAACCATCATTGCTGTCGCTCCTCGGTTTCATACTTAAAAGTCCATTTGAGTGCAACCTCTCCGAAGCTTGTTCTCGGCTGCCCAGGGGCAGAGAGATTAGTGCACGAACGTCTGGCCTCTGCTCCCAGAGCCGAAGAGCCAGGAGGGAAAGCATGTGCTGGGCATCTTCAGCACACAGTCAGGATTGCAACGGTGTCACCATTATTGCTGTCACTCCTCGGTTTCATACCTAAAAGTCCATTTGAATGCAACCTCTCCAAAGCTGCTTCGCAGCTGCCCCGGGGCACAGCGATTAGTGCACGAACGTCTGGCCTCTGCTCCCAGAGCCGAAGAGCCAGGAGGGAAAGCATGTGCTGGGCATCTTCAGCACACAGTCAGCTTTGCAACCTTGTCACCATCATTGCTGTCGCTCCTCGGTTTCATACCTAAAAGTCCATTTGAATGCAACCTCTCCAAAGCTTGTTCTCGGCTGCCCAGGGGCACAGCGATTAGTGCACGAACGTCTGGCCTCTGCTCCCAGAGCCGAAGAGCCAGGAGGGAAAGCATGTGCTGTGCATATTCAGCACACAGTCAGCTTTGCAACGGTGTCACCTTCATTGCTGTCGCTCCTCGGTTTCATACCTAAAAGTCCATTTGAATGCAACCTCTCCAAAGCTTGTTCTCGGCTGCCCAGGGGCACAGCGATTAGTGCAGGAACGTCTGGCCTCTGCTCCCAGAGCCGAAGAGCCAGGAGGGAAAGCATGTGCTGGGCATCTTCAGCACACAGTCAGCTTTGCAACCATGTCACCATCATTGCTGTCGCTCCTCGGTTTCATACCTAAAAATCCATTTGAATGCAACGTCTCCAAAGCTTGTTCTCGGCTGCCCAGGGGCACAGCGATTAGTGCACGAACGTCTGGCCTCTGCTCCCAGAGCCGAAGAGCCAGGAGGGAAAGCATGTGCTGGGCATCTTCAGCACACAGTCAGCTTTGCAACGGTGTCACCATCATTGCTGTCGCTCCTCGGTTTCATACTTAAAAGTCCATTTGAGTGCAACCTCTCCAAAGCTTGTTCTCGGCTGCCCAGGGGCACAGCGATTAGTGCAGGAACGTCTGGCCTCTGCTCCCAGAGCCGAAGAGCCAGGAGGGAAATCATGTGCTGGGCATCTTCAGCACACAGTCAGCTTTGCAACGGTGTCACCATCATTGCTGTCGCTCCTCGGTTTCATACCTAAAAATCCATTTGAATGCAACGTCTCCAAAGCTTTTTCTCGGCTGCTCTCTCAGCTGCACAGCGCACAGCGATTAGTGCACGAACGTCTGGCCTCTGCTCCCAGAGCCGAAGAGCCAGGAGGGAAAGCATGTGCTGGGCATCTTCAGCACACAGTCAGGATTGCAACGGTGTCACCATTATTGCTGTCACTCCTCGGTTTCATACCTAAAAGTCCATTTGAATGCAACCTCTCCAAAGCTGCTTCTCAGCTGCCCAGGGGCACAGCGATTAGAGCACGAACGTCTGGCCTCTGCTCCCAGAGCCGAAGAGCCAGGAGGGAAAGCATGTGCTGGGCATCTTCAGCACACACTCAGCTTTGCAACGGTGTCACCATCATTGCTGTCGCTCTTCGGTTTCATACCTAAAAGTCCATTTGAATGCAACCTCTCCAAAGCTTGCTCTCAGCTGCCCAGGGGCACAGCGATTAGTGCACGAACGTCTGGCCTCTGCTCCCAGAGCCGAAGAGCCAGGAGGGAAATCATGTGCTGGGCATCTTCAGCACACAGTCAGCTTTGCAACCATGTCACCATCATTGCTGTCGCTCCTCGGTTTCATACCTAAAAATCCATTTGAATGCAACGTCTCAAAAGCTTGTTCTCGGCTGCCCAGGGGCACAGCGATTAGTGCACGAACGTCTGGCCTCTGCTCCCAGAGCCGAAGAGCCAGGAGAGAAAGCATGTGCTGGGCATCTTCAGCACACAGTCAGGATTGCAACGGTGTCACCATTATTGCTGTCACTCCTCGGTTTCATACCTAAAAGTACATTTGAATGCAACCTCTCCAAAGCTGCTTCTCAGCAGCCCAGGGGCACAGCGATTAGTGCACGAACGTCTGGCCTCTGCTCCCAGAGCCGAAGAGCCAGGAGGGAAAGCATGTGCTGGGCATCTTCAGCACACAGTCAGCTTTGCAACGGTGTCACCATCATTGCTGTCGCTCCTCGGTTTCATACCTAAAAGTCCATTTGAATGCAACCTCTCCAAGGCTGCTTCTCAGCTGCCCAGGGGCACAGCGATTAGTGCACGAACGTCTGGCCTCTGCTCCCAGAGCCGAAGAGCCAGGAGGGAAAGCATGTGCTGGGCATCTTCAGCACACAGTCAGCTTTGCAACGGTGTCACCATCATTGCTGTCACTCCTCGCTTTCATACCTAAAAGTACATTTGAATGCAACCTCTCCAAAGATGCTTCTCAGCTGCCCAGAAGCTCAGCGATTAGTGCACGAACGTCTGGCCTCTGCTCCCAGCGCCGAAGAGCCAGGAGGGAAAGCATGTGCTGGGCATCTTCAGCACACAGTCAGCTTTGCAACGGTGTCACCATTATTGCTGTCGCTCCTCGGTTTCATACCTAAAGGTCCATTTGAATGTAACCTCTCCAAAGCTTTGTCTCGGCTGCCCAGGGGCACAGCGATTAGTGCACGAACGTCTGGCCTCTGCTCCCAGAGCCGAAGAGCCACTAGGGAAAGCATGTGCTGGGCATCTTCAGCACACAGTCACGATTGCAACGGTGTCACCATTATTGCTGTCACTCTTCGCTTTCATACCTAAAAGTACCTTTGAATGCAACGTCTCCAAAGCTGCTTCTCAGCTGCCCAGGGGCGCAGTGATTAGTGCACGAACGTCTGGCCTCTGCTCCCAGAGCCGAAGAGCCAGGAGGGAAAGCATGTGCTGGGCATCTTCAGCACACAGTCAGCTTTGCAACGGTGTCACCATCATTTCTGTCGCTCCTCGGTTTCATACTTAAAAGTCCATTTGAGTGCAACCTCTCCAAAGCTTGTTCTCGGCTGCCCAGGGGCACAGCGATTAGTGCAGGAACGTCTTGCCTCTGCTCCCAGAGCCGAAGAGCCAGGAGGGAAATCATGTGCTGGGCATCTTCAGCACACAGTCAGCTTTGCAACGGTGTCACCATCATTGCTGTCGCTCCTCGGTTTCATACCTAAAAATCCATTTGAATGCAACGTCTCCAAAGCTTTTTCTCGGCTGCCCAGGGGCACAGCGATTAGTGCACGAACGTCTGGCCTCTGCTCCCAGAGCCGAAGAGCCAGGAGGGAAAGCATGTGCTGGGCATCTTCAGCACACAGTCAGGATTGCAAAGGTGTCACCATTATTGCTGTCGCTCCTCGGTTTCATACTTAAAAGTCCATTTGAGTGCAACCTCTCCAAAGCTTGTTCTCAGCTGCCCAGGGGCACAGCGATTAGTGCACGAACGTCTGGCCTCTGCTCCCAGAGCCGAAGAGCCAGGAGGGAAATCATGTGCTGGTCATCTTCAGCACACAGTCAGCTTTGCAACCATGTCACCATCATTGCTGTCACTCCTCGGTTTCATACCTAAAAGTCCATTTGAATGCAACGTCTCCAAAGCTTTTTCTCGGCTGCCCAGGGGCACAGGGATTAGTGCACGAACGTCTGGCCTCTGCTCCCAGAGCCGAAGAGCCAGGAGGGAAAGCATGTGCTGGGCATCTTCAGCACACAGTCAGGATTGCAACGGTGTCACCATTATTGCTGTCACTCCTCGGTTTCATACCTAAAAGTCCATTTGAATGCAACCTCTCCAAAGCTGCTTCTCAGCTGCCCCGGGGCACAGCGACTAGAGCACGAACGTCTGGCCTCTGCTCCCAGAGCCGAAGAGCCAGGAGGGAAAGCATGTGCTGGGCATCTTCAGCACACACTCAGCTTTGCAACGGTGTCACCATCATTGCTGTCGCTCTTCGGTTTCATACCTAAAAGTCCATTTGAATGCAACCTCTCCGGAGCTTGTTCTCGGCTGCCCAGGGGCACAGCGATTAGTGCAGGAACGTCTGGCCTCTGCTCCCAGAGCCGAAGAGCCAGGAGGGAAAGCATGTGCTGGGCATCTTCAGCACACAGTCAGCTTTGCAACGGTGTCACCATCATTGCTGTCGCTCCTCGGTTTCATACCTAAAGGTCCATTTGAATGCACCCTCTTCGACGCTTGGTCTCGGCTGCCCAGCAGCACAGTGAGTAGAGCACGAACGGTTGCCGTCTGCTCCCACAGTCGAAGAGCCAGGAGGGAAAGCATGTGCTGGGCATCTTCAGCACACTGTCAGGATTGCAACGGTGTAACCATTAATGCTGTCACTCCTCGGTTTCATACCTAAAAGTACATTTGAATGCAACCTCTCCAAAGCTGCTTCTCAGCTGCCCAGGGGCACAGCGATTAGTGCACGAACGTCTGGCCTCTGCTCCCAGAGCCGAAGAGCCAGGAGGGAAAGCATGTGCTGGGCATCTTCAGCACACAGTCAGCTTTGCAACGGTGTCACCATCATTGCTGTCGCTCCTCGGTTTCATACCTAAAAGTCCATTTGAATGCAACCTCTCCAAAGCTTGTTCTCGGCTGCCCAGGGGCACAGCGATTAGTGCACGAACGTCTGGCCTCTGCTCCCAGAGCCGAAGAGCCAGGAGGGAAAGCATGTGCTGGGCATCTTCAGCACACAGTCAGCTTTGCAACGGTGTCACCATCATTGCTGTCGCTCCTCGGTTTCATACTTAAAAGTCCATTTGAGTGCAACCTCTCCAAAGCTTGTTCTCGGCTGCCCAGGGGCACAGCGATTAGTGCACGAACGTCTGGCCTCTGCTCCCAGAGCCGAAGAGCCAGGAGGGAAATCATGTGCTGGGCATCTTCAGCACACAGTCAGCTTTGCAACCATGTCACCATCATTGCTGTCGCTCCTCGGTTTCATACCTAAAAATCCATTTGAATGCAACGTCTCCAAAGCTTTTTCTCGGCTGCCCAGGGGCACAGCGATTAGTGCACGAACGTCTGGCCTCTGCTCCCAGAGCCGAAGAGCCAGGAGGGAAAGCATGTGCTGGGCATCTTCAGCACACAGTCAGCTTTGCAACGGTGTCACCATCATTGCTGTCGCTCCTCGGTTTCATACCTAAAAGTCCACTCGAATGCAACCTCTACGGAGCTTGCTCTGACCTGCCAAGTGGCACAGCGATTAGTGCACGAACGTCTGGCCTCTGCTCCCAGCGCCGAAGAGCCAGGAGGGAAAGCATGTGCTGGGCATCTTCAGCACACAGTCAACTTTGCGACGGTGTCACCATCATTTCTGTCACTCCTCGGTTTCATACCTAAAAGTCCATTTGAATGCAACCTCTCCAAAGCTGCTTCTCAGCTGCCCAGAAGCTCAGCGATTAGTGCACGAACGTCTGGCCTCTGCTCCCAGAGCCGAAGAGCCAGGAGGGAAAGCTTTTGCTGGGCATCTTCAGCACTCAGTCAGCTTTGCAACGGTGTCACCATCATTGCTGTCGCTCCTCGGTTTCATATCTAAAAGTCCATTTGAATGCAACCTCTCCAAAGCTTCTTCTCGGCTGCCCAGGGGCACAGCGATTAGTGCACGAACGTCTGGCCTCTGCTCCCAGAGCCGAAGAGCCAGGAGGGAAAGCATGTGCTGGGCATCTTCAGCCCACAGTCAGGATTGCAACGGTGTCACCATTATTGCTGTCACTCTTCGCTTTCATACCTAAAAGTCCATTTGAATGCAACGTCTCCAAAGCTGCTTCTCAGCTGCCCAGGGGCACAGCGATTAGTGCACGAACGTCTGGCCTCTGCTCCCAGAGCCGAAGAGCCAGGAGGGAAAGCATGTGCTGGGCATCTTCAGCACACAGTCAGCTTTGCAATGGTGTCACCATCATTGCTGTCGCTCCTCGGTTTCATACCTAAAGGTCCATTTGAATGCACCCTCTTCGGCGCTTTTTCTCGGCTGCCCAGCAGCACAGTGAGTAGGGCACGAACGGTTGCCGTCTGCTCCCACAGTCGAAGAGCCAGGAGGGAAAGCATGTGCTGGGCATCTTCAGCACACTGTCAGGATTGCAACGGTGTAACCATTAATGCTGTCACTCCTCGGTTTCATACCTAAAAGTACATTTGAATGCAACCTCTCCAAAGCTGCTTCTCAGCTGCCCAGGGGCACAGCGATTAGTGCACGAACGTCTGGCCTCTGCTCCCAGAGCCGAAGAGCCAGGAGGGAAAGCATGTGCTGGGCATCTTCAGCACACAGTCAGCTTTGCAACGGTGTCACCATCATTGCTGTCGCTCCTCGGTTTCATACTAAAAGTCCATTTGAATGCAACCTCTCCAAAGCTTGCTCTCGGCTGCCCAGGGGCACAGCGATTAGTGCACGAACGTCTGGCCTCTGCTCCCAGAGCCGAAGAGCCAGGAGGGAAAGCATGTGCTGGGCATCTTCAGCACACAGTCAGCTTTGCAACGGTGTCACCATCATTGCTGTCGCTCCTCGGTTTCATACCTAAAAGTCCATTTGAATGCAACCTCTCCAAAGCTTGCTTCTCAGCTGCCCAGGGGCACAGCGATTAGTGCACGAACGTCTGGCCTCTGCTCCCAGAGCCGAAGAGCCAGGAGGGAAAGCATGTGCTGGGCATCTTCAGCACACAGTCAGCTTTGCAACGGTGTCACCATCATTGCTGTCGCTCCTCGGTTTCATACCTAAAAGTCCATTTGAATGCAACCTCTCCAAAGCTTGTTCTCGGCTGCCCAGGGGCACAGCGATTAGTGCACGAACGTCTGGCCTCTGCTCCCAGAGCCGAAGAGCCAGGAGGGAAAGCATGTGCTGGGCATCTTCAGCACACAGTCAGCTTTGCAACGGTGTCACCATCATTGCTGTCGCTCCTCGGTTTCATACCTAAAAGTCCATTTGAATGCAACCTCTCCAAAGCTTGCTTCTCGGCTGCCCAGGGGCACAGCGATTAGTGCACGAACGTCTGGCCTCTGCTCCCAGAGCCGAAGAGCCAGGAGGGAAAGCATGTGCTGGGCATCTTCAGCACACAGTCAGCTTTGCAACGGTGTCACCATCATTGCTGTCGCTCCTCGGTTTCATACCTAAAAGTCCATTTGAATGCAACCTCTCCAAAGCTTGTTCTCGGCTGCCCAGGGGCACAGCGATTAGTGCACGAACGTCTGGCCTCTGCTCCCAGAGCCGAAGAGCCAGGAGGGAAAGCATGTGCTGGGCATCTTCAGCACACAGTCAGCTTTGCAACGGTGTCACCATCATTGCTGTCGCTCCTCGGTTTCATACCTAAAAATCCATTTGAATGCAACGTCTCCAAAGCTTTTTCTCGACTGCCCAGGGGCACAGCGATTAGTGCACGAACGTCTGGCCTCTGCTCCCAGAGCCGAAGAGCCAGGAGGGAAAGCATGTGCTGGGCATCTTCAGCACACAGTCAGGATTGCAACGGTGTCACCATTATTGCTGTCACTCCTCGGTTTCATACCTAAAAGTCCATTTGAATGCAACCTCTCCAAAGCTGCTTCTCAGCTGCCCCGGGGCACAGCGACTAGAGCACGAACGTCTGGCCTCTGCTCCCAGAGCCGAAGAGCCAGGAGGGAAAGCATGTGCTGGGCATCTTCAGCACACAGTCAGCTTTGCAACGGTGTCACCATCATTGCTGTCGCTCCTCGGTTTCATACCTAAAAGTCCATTTGAATGCAACCTCTCCAAAGCTTGTTCTCGGCTGCCCAGGGGCACAGCGATTAGTGCACGAACGTCTGGCCTCTGCTCCCAGAGCCGAAGAGCCAGGAGGGAAATCATGTGCTGGGCATCTTCAGCACACAGTCAGCTTTGCAACGGTGTCACCATCATTGCTGTCACTCTTTGCTTTCATACCTAAAAGTACATTTGAATGCAACGTCTCCAAAGCTGCTTCTCAGCTGCCCAGGGGCACAGCGATTAGTGCACGAACGTCTGGCCTCTGCTCCCAGAGCCGAAGAGCCAGGAGGGAAAGCATGTGCTGGGCATCTTCAGCACACAGTCAGCTTTGCAACGGTGTCACCATCATTGCTGTCGCTCCTCGCTTTCATACCTAAAGGTCCATTTGAATGCACCCTCTTCGGAGCTTGCTCTTGGCTGCCCAGCAGCACAGCGATTAGAGCACGAACGTCTGGCCTCTGCTCCCAGAGCCGAAGAGCCAGGAGGGAAAGCATGTGCTGGGCATCTTCAGCACACAGTCACGATTGCAACGGTGTCACCATTATTGCTGTCACTCTTCGCTTTCATACCTAAAAGTTCATTTGAATGCAACGTCTCCAAAGCTGCTTCTCAGCTGCCCAGGGGCACAGAGATTAGTGCACGAACGTCTGGCCTCTGCTCTCACAGCCAAAGAGGCAGGAGGGAAAGCATGTGCTGGGCATCTTCAGCACACAGTCAGCTTTGCAACGGTGTCACCATCATTGCTGTCGCTCCTCGGTTTCATACCTAAAAGTCCATTTGAATGCAACCTCTCCAAAGCTTGTTCTCGGCTGCCCAGGGGCACAGCGATTAGTGCACGAACGTCTGGCCTCTGCTCCCAGAGCCGAAGAGCCAGGAGGGAAAGCATGTGCTGGGCATCTTCAGCACACAGTCAGCTTTGCAACGGTGTCACCATCATTGCTGTCGCTCCTCGGTTTCATACCTAAAAATCCATTTGAATGCAACGTCTCCAAAGCTGTTTCTCTGCTGCCCAGGGGCACAGCGATTAGTGCACGAACGTCTGGCCTCTGCTCCCAGAGCCGAAGAGCCAGGAGGGAAAGCATGTGCTGGGCATCTTCAGCACACAGTCAGCTTTGCAACGGTGTCACCATCATTGCTGTCGCTCCTCGGTTTCATACCTAAAAGTCCATTTGAATGCAACCTCTCCAAAGCTTGTTCTCAGCTGCCCAGGGGCACAGCGATTAGTGCACGAACGTCTGGCCTCTGCTCCCAGAGCCGAAGAGCCAGGAGGGAAAGCATGTGCTGGGCATCTTCAGCACACAGTCAGCTTTGCAACGGTGTCACCATCATTGCTGTCACTCCTCGGTTTCATACCTAAAAGTCCATTTGAATGCAACCTCTCCAAAGCTTGATCTCGGCTGCCCAGGGGCACAGCGATTAGTGCACGAACGTCTGGCCTCTGCTCCCAGAGCCGAAGAGCCAGGAGGGAAAGCATGTGCTGGGCATCTTCAGCACACAGTCAGCTTTGCAACGGTGTCACCATCATTGCTGTCGCTCCTCGGTTTCATACCTAAAAGTCCATTTGAATGCAACCTCTCCAAAGCTTTTTCTCGGCTGCCCAGGGGCACAGCGATTAGTGCACGAACGTCTGGCCTCTGCTCCCAGAGCCGAAGAGCCAGGAGGGAAAGCATGTGCTGGGCATCTTCAGCACACAGTCAGCTTGCAACGGTGTCACCATTATTGCTGTCACTCCTCGGTTTCATACCTAAGAGTACATTTGAATGCAACCTCTCCAAAGCTGCTTCTCAGCTGCCCAGGGGCACAGCGATTAGTGCATGAACGTCTGGCCTCTGCTCCCAGAGCCGAAGAGCCAGGAGGGAAAGCATGTGCTGGGCATCTTCAGCACACAGTCAGCTTTGCAACGGTGTCACCATCATTGCTGTCACTCCTCGGTTTCATACCTAAAAGTCCATTTGAATGCAACCTCTCCGGAGCTTGCTCTGAGCTGCCCAGGGGCACAGCGATTAGTGCACGAACGTCTGGCCTCTGCTCCCAGAGCCGAAGAGCCAGGAGGGAAAGCATGTGCTGGGCATCTTCAGCACACAGTCAGCTTTGCAACGGTGTCACCATCATTGCTGTCGCTCCTCGGTTTCATACCTAAAAGGGCATTTGAATGGAACCTCTCCGGAGCTTTTTTCTCGGCTGCCCAGGGGCACAGCGATTAGTGCACGAACGTCTGGCCTCTGCTCCCAGAGCCGAAGAGCCAGGAGGGAAAGCATGCGCTGGGCATCTTCAGCACACAGTCAGGATTGCAACGGTGTCACCATTATTGCTGTCACTCCTCGGTTTCATACCTAAAAGTACATTTGAATGCAACCTCTCCAAAGCTGCTTCTCAGCTGCCCAGGGGCACAGCGATTAGTGCACGAACGTCTGGCCTCTGCTCCCAGAGCCGAAGAGCCAGGAGGGAAAGCATGTGCTGGGCATCTTCAGCACACAGTCAGCTTTGCAACGGTGTCACCATCATTGCTGTCGCTCCTCGGTTTCATACTTAAAAGTCCATTTGAGTGCAACCTCTCCAAAGCTTGTTCTCGGCTGCCCAGGGGCACAGCGATTAGTGCACGAACGTCTGGCCTCTGCTCCCAGAGCCGAAGAGCCAGGAGGGAAAGCATGTGCTGGGCATCTTCAGCACACAGTCAGCTTTGCAACGGTGTCACCATCATTGCTGTCGCTCCTCGGTTTCATACCTAAAAGTCCATTTGAATGCAACCTCTCCAAAGCTTGTTCTCAGCTGCCCAGGGGCACAGCGATTAGTGCACGAACGTCTGGCCTCTGCTCCCAGAGCCGAAGAGCCAGGAGGGAAAGCATGTGCTGGGCATCTTCAGCACACAGTCAGCTTTGCAACCATGTCACCATCATTGCTGTCGCTCCTCGGTTTCATACCTAAAAATCCATTTGAATGCAACGTCTCCAAAGCTTTTTCTCGGCTGCCCAGGGGCACAGCGATTAGTGCACGAACGTCTGGCCTCTGCTCCCAGAGCCGAAGAGCCAGGAGGGAAAGCATGTGCGGGGCATCTTCAGCACACAGTCAGCTTTGCAATGCTGTCACCATTATTGCTGTCACTCCTCGGTTTCATACCTAAAAGTACATTTGAATGCAACGTCTCCAAAGCTGCTTCTCAGCTGCCCAGGGGCACAGCGATTAGTGCACGAACGTCTGGCCTCTGCTCCCAGAGCCGAAGAGCCAGGAGGGAAAGCATGTGCTGGGCATCTTCAGCACACAGTCAGCTTTGCAACGGTGTCACCATCATTGCTGTCGCTCCTCGGTTTCATACCTAAAAGTCCATTTGAATGCAACCTCTCCAAAGCTTGCTTCTCGGCTGCCCAGGGGCACAGCGATTAGTGCACGAACGTCTGGCCTCTGCTCCCAGAGCCGAAGAGCCAGGAGGGAAAGCATGTGCTGGGCATCTTCAGCACACAGTCAGCTTTGCAACGGTGTCACCATCATTGCTGTCACTCGTTCGGTTTCATACCTAAAAGTTCATTTGAATGCAACGTCTCCAAAGCTGCTTCTCAGCTGCCCAGGGGCACAGCGATTAGTGCACGAACGTCTGGCCTCTGCTCCCAGAGCCGAAGAGCCAGGAGGGAAAGCATGTGCTGGGCATCTTCAGCACAGAGTCAGCTTTGCAATGGTGTCACCATCATTGCTGTCGCTCCTCAGTTTCATACCTAAAGGTCCATTTGAATGCACCCTCTTCGGCGCTTTTTCTCGGCTGCCCAGCAGCACAGTGAGTAGGGCACGAACGGTTGCCGTCTGCTCCCACAGTCGAAGAGCCAGGAGGGAAAGCATGTGCTGGGCATCTTCAGCACACTGTCAGGATTGCAACGGTGTAACCATTAATGCTGTCACTCCTCGGTTTCATACCTAAAAGTACATTTGAATGCAACCTCTCCAAAGCTGCTTCTCAGCTGCCCAGGGGCAGAGCGATTACTGCACGAACGTCTGACCTCTGCTCCCAGAGCCGAAGAGCCAGGAGGGAAAGCATGTGCTGGGCATCTTCAGCACACAGTCAGCTTTGCAACGGTGTCACCATCATTGCTGTCGCTCCTTGGTTTCATACTTAAAAGTCCATTTGAGTGCAACCTCTCCAAAGCTTGTTCTCGGCTGCCCAGGGGCACAGCGATTAGTGCACGAACGTCTGGCCTCTGCTCCCAGAGCCGAAGAGCCAGGAGGGAAAGCATGTGCTGGGCATCTTCAGCACACAGTCAGCTTTGCAACGGTGTCACCATCATTGCTGTCGCTCCTCGGTTTCATACTTAAAAGTCCATTTGAATGCAACCTCTCCAAAGCTTGTTCTCAGCTGCCCAGGGGCACAGCGATTAGTGCACGAACGTCTGGCCTCTGCTCCCAGAGCCGAAGAGCCAGGAGGGAAATCATGTGCTGGGCATCTTCAGCACACAGTCAGCTTTGCAACCATGTCACCATCATTGCTGTCGCTCCTCGGTTTCATACCTAAAAATCCATTTGAATGCAACGTCTCCAAAGCTTTTTCTCGGCTGCCCAGGGGCACAGGGATTAGTGCACGAACGTCTGGCCTCTGCTCCCAGAGCCGAAGAGCCAGGAGGGAAAGCATGTGCTGGGCATCTTCAGCACACAGTCAGGATTGCAACGGTGTCACCATTATTGCAGTCCCTCCTCGGTTTCATACCTAAAAGTCCATTTGAATGCAACGTCTCCAAAGCTGCTTCTCAGCTGCCCAGGGGCACAGCGATTAGTGCACGAACGTCTGGCCTCTGCTCCCAGAGCCGAAGAGCCAGGAGGGAAAGCATGTGCTGGGCATCTTCAGCACACAGTCAGCTTTGCAACCATGTCACCATCATTGCTGTCGCTCCTCGGTTTCATACCTAAAAATCCATTTGAATGCAACGTCTCCAAAGCTTTTCCTCGGCTGCCCAGGGGCACAGGGATTAGTGCACGAACGTCTGGCCTCTGCTCCCAGAGCCGAAGAGCCAGGAGGGAAAGCATGTGCTGGGCATCTTCAGCACACAGTCAGGATTGCAACGGTGTCACCATTATTGCTGTCACTCCTCGGTTTCATACCTAAAAGTCCATTTGAATGCAACCTCTCCAAAGCTGCTTCTCAGCTGCCCCGGGGAACAGCGACTAGAGCACGAACGTCTGGCCTCTGCTCCCAGAGCCGAAGAGCCAGGAGGGAAAGCATGTGCTGGGCATCTTCAGCACACACTCAGCTTTGCAACGGTGTCACCATCATTGCTGTCGCTGTTCGGTTTCATAACTAAAAGTCCATTTGAATGAAACCTCTCCGGAGCTTGTTCTCGGCCGCCCAGGGGCACAGCGATTAGTGCAGGAACGTCTGGCCTCTGCTCCCAGAGCCGAAGAGCCAGGAGGGAAATCATGTGCTGGGCATCTTCAGCACACAGTCAGCTTTGCAACGGTGTCACCATCATTGCTGTCACTCTTTGCTTTCATACCTAAAAGTACATTTGAATGCAACGTCTCCAAAGCTGCTTCTCAGCTGCCCAGGGGCACAGCGATTAGTGCACGAACGTCTGGCCTCTGCTCCCAGAGCCGAAGAGCCAGGAGGGAAAGCATGTGCTGGGCATCTTCAGCACACAGTCAGCTTTGCAACGGTGTCACCATCATTGCTGTCGCTCCTCGCTTTCTTACCTAAAGGTCCATTTGAATGCACCCTCTTCGGAGCTTGCTCTCGGCTGCCCAGCAGCACAGCGATTAGAGCACGAACGTCTGGCCTCTGCTCCCAGAGCCGAAGAGCCAGGAGGGAAAGCATGTGCTGGGCATCTTCAGCACACAGTCACGATTGCAACGGTGTCACCATTATTGCTGTCACTCTTCGCTTTCATACCTAAAAGTTCATTTGAATGCAACGTCTCCAAAGCTGCTTCTCAGCTGCCCAGGGGCACAGAGATTAGTGCACGAACGTCTGGCCTCTGCTCCCAGAGCCGAAGAGCCAGGAGGGAAAGCATGTGCTGGGCATCTTCAGCACACAGTCAGCTTTGCAACGGTGTCACCATCATTGCTGTCGCTCCTCGGTTTCATACCTAAAAGTCCATTTGAATGCAACCTCTCCAAAGCTTGTTCTCGGCTGCCCAGGGGCACAGCGATTAGTGCACGAACGTCTGGCCTCTGCTCCCAGAGCCGAAGAGCCAGGAGGGAAAGCATGTGCTGGGCATCTTCAGCACACAGTCAGCTTTGCAACGGTGTCACCATCATTGCTGTCGCTCCTCGGTTTCATACCTAAAAGTACATTTGAATGCAACCTCTCCAAAGCTGCTTCTGAGCTGCCCCGGGGCACAGCGGCTAGAGCACGAACGTCTGGCCTGTGCTCCCAGAGCCGAAGAGCCAGGAGGGAAAGCATGTGCTGGGCATCTTCAGCACACAGTCAGCTTTGCAACGGTGTCACCATCATTGCTGTCGCTCCTCGGTTTCATACCTAAAAATCCATTTGAATGCAACGTCTCCAAAGCTTTTTCTCGGCTGCCCAGGGGCACAGGGATTAGTGCACGAACGTCTGGCCTCTGCTCCCAGAGCCGAAGAGCCAGGAGGGAAAGCATGTGCTGGGCATCTTCAGCACACAGTCAGGATTGCAACGGTGTCACCATTATTGCTGTCACTCCTCGGTTTCATACCTAAAAGTCCATTTGAATGCAACCTCTCCAAAGCTGCTTCTCAGCTGCCCAGGGGCCCCAGCGATTAGAGCACGAACGTCTGGCCTCTGCTCCCAGAGCCGAAGAGCCAGGAGGGAAAGCATGTGCTGGGCATCTTCAGCACACAGTCAGCTTTGCAACGGTGTCACCATCATTGCTGTCGCTCCTCGGTTTCATACCTAAAAGTCCATTTGAATGCAACCTCTCTCTCCGGAAGCTTGTTCTCTCCAAAGGCTGCCCAGGGGCACAGCGATTAGTGCACGAACGTCTGGCCTCTGCTCCCAGAGCCGAAGAGCCAGGAGGGAAAGCATGTGCTGGGCATCTTCAGCACACAGTCAGCTTTGCAACGGTGTCACCATCATTGCTGTCACTCCTCGGTTTCATACCTAAAAGTCCATTTGAATGCAACGTCTCCAAAGCTGCTTCTCAGCTGCCCAGGGGCACAGCGATTAGTGCACGAACGTCTGGCCTCTGCTCCCAGAGCCGAAGAGCCAGGAGGGAAAGCATGTGCTGGGCATCTTCAGCACACAGTCAGCTTTGCAACCATGTCACCATCATTGCTGTCGCTCCTCGGTTTCATACCTAAAAATCCATTTGAATGCAACGTCTCCAAAGCTTTTCCTCGGCTGCCCAGGGGCACAGGGATTAGTGCACGAACGTCTGGCCTCTGCTCCCAGAGCCGAAGAGCCAGGAGGGAAAGCATGTGCTGGGCATCTTCAGCACACAGTCAGGATTGCAACGGTGTCACCATTATTGCTGTCACTCCTCGGTTTCATACCTAAAAGTCCATTTGAATGCAACCTCTCCAAAGCTGCTTCTCAGCTGCCCAGGGGAACAGCGACTAGAGCACGAACGTCTGGCCTCTGCTCCCAGAGCCGAAGAGCCAGGAGGGAAAGCATGTGCTGGGCATCTTCAGCACACAGTCAGCTTTGCAACGGTGTCACCATCATTGCTGTCGCTGTCGGTTTCATACCTAAAAGTCCATTTGAATGCAACCTCTCCAAAGCTTGTTCTCTGCTGCCCAGGGGCACAGCGATTAGTGCACGAACGTCTGGCCTCTGCTCCCAGAGCCGAAGAGCCAGGAGGGAAATCATGTGCTGGGCATCTTCAGCACACAGTCAGCTTTGCAACGGTGTCACCATCATTGCTGTCACTCCTCGGTTTCATACCTAAAAGTCCATTTGAATGCAACGTCTCCAAAGCTGCTTCTCAGCTGCCCAGGGGCACAGCGATTAGTGCACGAACGTCTGGCCTCTGCTCCCAGAGCCGAAGAGCCAGGAGGGAAAGCATGTGCTGGGCATCTTCAGCACACAGTCAGCTTTGCAACGGTGTCACCATCATTGCTGTCGCTCCTCGCTTTCTTACCTAAAGGTACATTTGAATGCACCCTCTTTGGAGCTTGCTCTTGGCTGCCAAGCAGCACAGCGATTAGAGCACGAACGTCTGGCCTCTGCTCCCAGAGCCGAAGAGCCAGGAGGGAAAGCATGTGCTGGGCATCTTCAGCACACAGTCACGATTGCAACGGTGTCACCATTATTGCTGTCACTCTTCGCTTTCATACCTAAAAGTTCATTTGAATGCAACGTCTCCAAAGCTGCTTCTCAGCTGCCCAGGGGCACAGAGATTAGTGCACGAACGTCTGGCCTCTGCTCCCAGAGCCGAAGAGCCAGGAGGGAAAGCATGTGCTGGGCATCTTCAGCACACAGTCAGCTTTGCAACGGTGTCACCATCATTGCTGTTGCTCCTCGGTTTCATACCTAAAAGTCCATTTGAATGCAACCTCTCCAAAGCTTGTGCTTGGCTGCCCAGGGGCTCAGAGATTAGTGCACGAACGTCTGTCCTCTGCTCCCAGAGCCGAAGAGGCAGGAGGGAAAGCATGTGCTGGGCATCTTCAGCACACAGTCAGCTTGCAACGGTGTCACCATTATTGCTGTCACTCCTCGGTTTCATACCTAAAAGTCCATTTGAATGCAACCTCTCCAAAGCTGCTTCTCAGCTGCCCAGGGGCACAGCGATTAGTGCACGAACGTCTGGCCTCTGCTCCCAGAGCCGAAGAGCCAGGAGGGAAAGCATGTGCTGGGCATCTTCAGCACACAGTCAGCTTTGCAACGGTGTCACCATCATTGCTGTCGCTCCTCGGTTTCATACCTAAAAGTCCATTTGAATGCAACCTCTCCAAAGCTTGTTCTCAGCTGCCCAGGGGCACAGCGATTAGTGCACGAACGTCTGGCCTCTGCTCCCAGAGCCGAAGAGCCAGGAGGGAAAGCATGTGCTGGGCATCTTCAGCACACAGTCAGCTTTGCAACGGTGTCACCATCATTGCTGTCACTCCTCGGTTTCATACCTAAAAGTCCATTTGAATGCAACCTCTCCAAAGCTGCTTCTCAGCTGCCCAGGGGCACAGCGATTAGTGCACGAACGTCTGGCCTCTGCTCCCAGAGCCGAAGAGCCAGGAGGGAAAGCATGTGCTGGGCATCTTCAGCACACAGTCAGCTTTGCAACGGTGTCACCATCATTGCTGTCACTCCTCGGTTTCATACCTAAAAGTCCATTTGAATGCAACCTCTCCAAAGCTGCTTCTCAGCTGCCCAGGGGCACAGCGATTAGTGCACGAACGTCTGGCCTCTGCTCCCAGAGCCGAAGAGCCAGGAGGGAAAGCATGTGCTGGGCATCTTCAGCACACAGTCAGCTTTGCAACGGTGTCACCATCATTGCTGTCGCTCCTCGGTTTCATACCTAAAAGTCCATTTGAATGCAACCTCTCCAAAGCTTGTTCTCAGCTGCCCAGGGGCACAGCGATTAGTGCACGAACGTCTGGCCTCTGCTCCCAGAGCCGAAGAGCCAGGAGGGAAAGCATTTGCTGGGCAAGTTGAGCTCACTTTCTGCTTTGCAACGGTGTCACCATCATTGCTCGCTCCTCGGTTTCATACCTAAAACTCCATTTGAATGCAACCTCTCCAAAGCTGCTTCTCAGCTGCCCAGGGGCACAGCGATTAGTGCACGAACGTCTGGCCTCTGCTCCCAGAGCCGAAGAGCCAGGAGGGAAAGCATGTGCTGGGCATCTTCAGCACACAGTCACGATTGCAACGGTGTCACCATTATTGCTGTCACTCTTCGCTTTCATACCTAAAAGTTCATTTGAATGCAACGTCTCCAAAGCTGCTTCTCAGCTGCCCAGGGGCACAGAGATTAGTGCACGAACGTCTGGCCTCTGCTCCCAGAGCCGAAGAGCCAGGAGGGAAAGCATGTGCTGGGCATCTTCAGCACACAGTCAGCTTTGCAACGGTGTCACCATCATTGCTGTCGCTCCTCGGTTTCATACCTAAAAGTCCATTTGAATGCAACCTCTCCGGAGCTTGCTCTGAGCTGCCCAGGGGCACAGCGATTAGTGCACGAACGTCTGGCCTCCGCTCCCAGAGCCGAAGAGCCAGGAGGGAAAGCATGTGCTGGGCATCTTCAGCACACAGTCAGGATTGCAACGGTGTCACCATTATTGCTGTCACTCCTCGGTTTCATACCTAAAAGTACATTTGGATGCAACCTCTCCAAAGCTGCTTCGCAGCTGCCCAGTGGCACAGCGATTAGTGCACGAACGTCTGGCCTCTGCTCCCAGAGCCGAAGAGCCAGGAGGGAAAGCATGTGCTGGGCATCTTCAGCACACAGTCAGCTTTGCAACGGTGTCACCATCATTGCTGTCGCTCCTCGGTTTCATACCTAAAAGTACATTTGAATGCAACCTCTCCAAAGCTTGTTCTCGGCTGTCCCAGGGGCACAGCGATTAGTGCACGAACGTCTGGCCTCTGCTCCCAGAGCCGAAGAGCCAGGAGGGAAAGCATGTGCTGGGCATCTTCAGCACACAGTCAGCTTTGCAACGGTGTCACCATCATTGCTGTCGCTCCTCGGTTTCATACCTAAAAGTCCATTTGAATGCAACCTCTCCAAAGCTTGTTTCTCAGCTGCCCAGGGGCACAGCGATTAGTGCACGAACGTCTGGCCTCTGCTCCCAGAGCCGAAGAGCCAGGAGGGAAAGCATGTGCTGGGCATCTTCAGCACACAGTCAGCTTTGCAACCATGTCACCATCATTGCTGTCGCTCCTCGGTTTCATACCTAAAAATCCATTTGAATGCAACGTCTCCAAAGCTTTTCCTCGGCTGCCCAGGGGCACAGGGATTAGTGCACGAACGTCTGGTCTCTGCTCCCAGAGCCGAAGAGCCAGGAGTGAAAGCATGTGCTGGGCATCTTCAGCACACAGTCAGGATTGCAACGGTGTCACCATTATTGCTGTCACTCCTCGGTTTCATACCTAAAAGTCCATTTGAATGCAACCTCTCCAAAGCTGCTTCTCAGCTGCCCCGGGGAACAGCGACTAGAGCACGAACGTCTGGCCTCTGCTCCCAGAGCCGAAGAGCAGGGAAAGCATGTGCTGGGCATCTTCAGCACACACTCAGCTTTGCAACGGTGTCACCATCATTGCTGTCGCTGTTCGGTTTCATAACTAAAAGTCCATTTGAATGAAACCTCTCCGGAGCTTGTTCTCGGCCGCCCAGGGGCACAGCGATTAGTGCAGGAACGTCTGGCCTCTGCTCCCAGAGCCGAAGAGCCAGGAGGGAAATCATGTGCTGGGCATCTTCAGCACACAGTCAGCTTTGCAACGGTGTCACCATCATTGCTGTCACTCTTTGCTTTCATACCTAAAAGTACATTTGAATGCAACGTCTCCAAAGCTGCTTCTCAGCTGCCCAGGGGCACAGCGATTAGTGCACGAACGTCTGGCCTCTGCTCCCAGAGCCGAAGAGCCAGGAGGGAAAGCATGTGCTGGGCATCTTCAGCACACAGTCAGCTTTGCAACGGTGTCACCATCATTGCTGTCGCTCCTCGCTTTCTTACCTAAAGGTCCATTTGAATGCACCCTCTTTGGAGCTTGCTCTTGGCTGCCCAGCAGCACAGCGATTAGAGCACGAACGTCTGGCCTCTGCTCCCAGAGCCGAAGAGCCAGGAGGGAAAGCATGTGCTGGGCATCTTCAGCACAAAGTCACGATTGCAACGGTGTCACCATTATTGCTGTCACTCTTCGCTTTCATACCTAAAAGTTCATTTGAATGCAACGTCTCCAAAGCTGCTTCTCAGCTGCCCAGGGGCACAGAGATTAGTGCACGAACGTCTGGCCTCTGCTCCCAGAGCCGAAGAGCCAGGAGGGAAAGCATGTGCTGGGCATCTTCAGCACCCAGTCAGCTTTGCAACGGTGTCACCATCATTGCTGTCGCTCCTCGGTTTCATTCCTAAAAGTCCATTTGAATGCAACCTCTCCAAAGCTTGCTTCTCAGCTGCCCAGGGGCACAGCGATTAGTGCACGAACGTCTGGCCTCTGCTCCCAGAGCCGAAGAGCCAGGAGGGAAAGCATGTGCTGGGCATCTTCAGCACACAGTCAGCTTTGCAACGGTGTCACCATCATTGCTGTCGCTCCTTGGTTTCATATGTAAAAGTCCATTTGAATGCAACGTCTCCAAAGCTTGTTCTCGGCTGCCCAGGGGCACAGCGATTAGTGCACGAACGTCTGGCCTCTGCTCCCAGAGCCGAAGAGCCAGGAGGGAAAGCATGTGCTGGGCATCTTCAGCACACAGTCAGCTTTGCAACGGTGTCACCATCATTGCTGTCGCTCCTCGGTTTCATACTTAAAAGTCCATTTGAGTGCAACCTCTCCAAAGCTTGTTCTCAGCTGCCCAGGGGCACAGCGATTAGTGCACGAACGTCTGGCCTCTGCTCCCAGAGCCGAAGAGCCAGGAGGGAAATCATGTGCTGGTCATCTTCAGCACACAGTCAGCTTTGCAACCATGTCACCATCATTGCTGTCGCTCCTCGGTTTCATACCTAAAAATCCATTTGAATGCAACGTCTCCAAAGCTTTT